>NC_135724.1:60492175-60755818 GCF_964656455.1 Halichoerus grypus
CTAGATCTGTAAGCAGCAAATATATTTCAGCTGATATAAATGTTATCAAGAGTACTGTTCCAGTGGGCACTTTAATGGACAGTCCTGTGCATTTAGAACCATCTAATCAGGTTGGTGTGATCCAAAATAAATCATGGGAGGTACCTGTTGACAGACTGGAGTCATTAAGCACCAGTGACTTGATGTGCCCAAATTCCAGTACACCTGATCAAGATTCTTCTGTTCAGGGTTTTTGTAATTCTGAAAACAAAATACTGAAAGAACAGAACACTGATATTTTCCAGACTGAACTGCCAGGAAACTCTTGTGCTCAGGACCCAGCGTCCTTTCTGCCTTCACAACAACCTTGCTCTTTCCACAGCCAATCACTTTCAGATGCTGAATCTCTTTCTAAACATATGTCTATGTCATATGTTGCCAATCAAGAGCCGGGTATTTTACAGCAGAAAAATGCAGTTCAAATTATCAATTCTGTTTTAGATCCTGATAATGAATCTACGAAAGAGATGGAGAATACTTTTGTCCTAACAGATGTTCAAAAGGCAGATGCCTTTGTCCCAGTGTACTCTGAAAGCACTGTTCAAGAAGCATCACCAAATTTTGAAAAGGCTAATACTTTGCCTGTATTACCATCAGAAAAAGACTTTAGTGGAAATGGTGCTTCTTCCCAGCTAAATGCACATTACACATTTAGCAAACTAATGTATAAGTCTTCCAATGGCCATGAGGTTGAAAATAGCACGTCTGATATTCAGGTTATTTCACATGAAAAAGAAAACAAACTGGAGAGTTTGGTCTTAACTCATTTGAATGATAAATGTGAGTCTGATTTATGTGAAATGAGTACAGGGATGCCAAAAGGAAACCTAAATGAACAAGATAATCCAAAACATTGCCCTGAAGGTGAAAAGTGCTTGCTTTCCATTGAAGATGAAGAATCACAACAAAGCACTTTATCAAGTCTGGAAAACCATTTGCAACAATCAGCTCAACCAGAGATGCATAAATATGGTCAAGTAGGTAAAGTAGAATTAGAAGAAAATGCTGAAGACGATAAAACTGAAAACCAAATCCCTCAAAGGATGACTAGAAACAAAGCAACCACAGTGACAAATCAAAGCAAACAGATTCTTGCTAGCTGTACACTATTATCAGAAAAAGACAGTGAATCATCATCTCCTAGAGGAAGAATAAGATTAACTGAAGAAGATGATCCTCAGATTCACCACCCACGGAAAAGGAAGGTGTCACGTGTACCTCAGCCTGTGCAAGTGAGTCCCTCTTTACTACAAGCAAAAGAGAAAACTCAGCAGTCTCTGGCAGCCATTGTAGATTCTCTGAAACTAGATGAGATTCAGCCATACAGTTCAGAGAGAGCAAATCCATATTTCGAATACTTGCACATACGGAAAAAAATTGAAGAAAAGCGCAAATTGTTATGTAGTGTTATTCCTCAAGCACCTCAGTATTATGACGAATATGTGACATTTAATGGATCATACCTCCTGGATGGAAACCCCTTAAGCAAGATTTGCATTCCCACAGTAAGTAACATCACTTATTCATCTGCAATACTGTCCAGTAGAAGTATAATGCGAGTCGCTTATGTAGTTTTAATTTTTCTAGTAGCCACATTTTAAAAAGTAAAAAGAAACAGGTAAAATTAATTTTAACATTTTATTTAACCCAGTATATTGAAAATCCTATTTCAAAATATATCCGTGTAGAGAAATTATTTATGGATGAGACATGTTATATATATATATATATATATATAGTACCAAGTATTGGAATAGTACATAATAGTACATCTCAGTTCAAACTAAGTGTGGCTCACATTTTCAGTAAGTGTTCAATAGCCATGTGTGGCTAGTGGCTACCTTACCGATCAGCACTGGTCTACAGTATTTTCTTTTTCCTCACCTGCTTTTCCTTTCATCCCAAAAGAGGTATGCTTTTATTTCTTTGAAAGGTAACTCATTTACATGTGCTTCTGAAACAGTCTTCTCTGGAACTTTCCTCTGTAGAGCCACTTCTTGCTGGTATATTTTTAATTTTCTCTCTCTATTGGCCTTTATCCACCCACTCCAAACACACCTATTGACAGACTGGAGTCATTAAGCACCAGTGATTTGGTTCTCCTTCATCCTGGGGAGAAAAAAGTTACCCCGTGACTGTGCCGTTTGTCAAGATCTCCCTCTGTCTTTCCTTTACCACTGCACTCTTGAAGAGTAGCCTATACCTGATGTTTTCTCTGTTCATCCCTTAAACCATATGCACCGGCACAGATCACCAGTGAGTTTGTAATGCCAGATTTGTTGGCCTCTTTTTCTTTCTACTTGATCTTCGTCACATTTGACATTGTAACTGTCTTGTTCATAAAATTTGCCCCTCGTTGGTTTCATGATGGTACTCTCTTCTGGTTCCCTTGCCTCAGTGACTTATCTTTTTCTCTCTCTTTTAATGACTCTTCTACCCACCCTTTAAGCATCAGAGTTCTCTAGGAATCAAATCTTCAGTCAACTCTTTGTCATTGTGGTCTTGGCTATTCCTGTGGTTTCAGTACTCTTCCATATGCCAGTTTAGTCCCCCAAAATTCTTACCTAGCCATGTCATCTCTGTTGACCACCACAATCAGCTGTAGGTGCCTCCTGGGCAGCATCACCTAAATGATCTGCAGATACCGGTCATAGGTTTAGTTCCCTAGGAAGTGAACCCTGAGATTGTGTGCAAGAAGCTTCTTGGTGAGTGTTGTCAGGAACAGTACCTGTAACCGTGTGAAGGAACCACAGTTCAGCAGAGCGAGAAGTCAAATATAGTTGCAGCACTCATTTCATCTGAACCCACAGGAGCTCTGGATTGGGGTGGCCCTTCTGACAGGTAGCCTGCCTCCAGGGAGGGAACATGACCTTGGGCATACCAACTGTCTTCCCTTCCAGTGTTCCCATTGCCAGTTCCTTGAGAGGAACTCCAGTGAGAGCTTTCAGCCTCCAACACTCCTAGGAGCTGGGGATTGAGTGCCTCATTCCTGAAGGAGGAGTCTAACCATGCGCCAAGTATCCAGTCCAGCCTCAGACTCCCAAAGACCGAAAGAAATGATTTATCTCTCACTCTCTCAGAAACAAATCTTTATTTATTAGTGATGAAACCAGTAACCATTCTACCTTAGAACTCTCTCCATTAACTGTACCTTCTACCACCACCCTGTTTTAGGGCCCTCATCATCATCTCTCACTTAGAACATTGCAGCAACTTTGTCACATCTTTTTTTCCTACTCTCTTTCTGCAGAAGCATTCTCTTTTGTTGTGAAATATATATCCTTTTTAAAACAGTAAAGGGGCGCCTGGCTGGCTGGCTCAAGTCAGAAGAGCATGTGACTCTTGATCTCAGGGTCATGAGTTCGAGCCCCACGTTGGTTTAGAGATTGCTTAAATAATGAAACTTTAAAAAAAAAAAGAACAATAAAAAACTATTTCCCTACTTAAACATCTTAGCTGTGATTAGCTGGCTTCCCATTACCTACAGCTTAAAATCTACATCTAATTTTACCATAACCATTCATTTTATAATCTGACCCCAATCTACCCTACCCCTCCAGCTTTATTTTCTCACGACTTCCAAACTCACCCAATAATGCAGCCAATATTTAACTCACTCTTCAACAGAAATCTCTTGTTCACTACTTTTGGTACTTAGTGCTGTTCCTTCTACCTGAAATACTGTTCTTGCCAGGCTTCCTTTTCTATCCTCTTCCCTTCTATCCTCTTCCGTGCCTTTGTTCCAGCTGTGTTGTCACCTCTGTGCAAAATCTTGTCAAAGCAGAATTGTTTGTGTCTTCCTCATACCTTCGCTATGATATCCTAGTTAACTGCTCACATGTCTGCTCATAATCTGATTAAAGGCTAGGACACTATTTATCTCTCATAGAATGAGTCCCAAATTTATCTTCAGCTGTGAATACACTACTGATTTCCATATATTTCTAGCTGCTTCTGAACATCACCTGAGTGTCCCACAATATATAATTATCAGGTCCAATACCAAACCCATTTATCCTATCTCAAAAGTGCTCTTTTTGCCCTCTGATTTAGGTACTGTCATTATCTGCTAATTTCCCAGGCTAGGAACCCAAAATTCAACCTCCATCTCTTCCCCTCTGCCTTCCCATCACATCAGTCACTAAGTCATGTTCATTCATCTCACTTCCTTTCCCCTTTCTCTCTTACCACTGCTGTGTACGGACCACATTAGCTCCATAGATTATTCATTCACATGTGAATATTGCATAATCAAATAGTCAAAGTATTGTGTAAACAAATAATTCATAACCATGACAAATAATTCATAAGCATGTGCTAAGCATTGTGCTCACTGGATATCAGAAACCAGCAAAACAGGCATTCTTCTGAACAGCTGCCATAGGTTCTATTCTAAACTGTTCTGTCACGCTAGCCTTCTTACTGTCTAGGTGCCTAATATAAGTCAGATCTGATTCTGTGACTACCTGGCTAAACATCTTTAGAGACTCCCAGTTTTCTATAGAAAAAGTTCCCATCATTGTCTACAGGTCCTCCCACACTTCTCTAGGCTTGGCTGTAGTTACTACCCTATTACTGTATCTGATGCTTTCCCAGGCTATTCTGTACTGTTTCACATCATGCCTTTGTACATGTTCTTTTTTCAAAGCCTAGTTCAGAGAAGATCAAAAAGTTAGAGGAAAGATGGTTCTTTAGTCCCACATCCACAGAATATATCTGTTGCTAGTGCCCTTTAAATCTTAAAAGACAGGGATTTTGCCATTACTCTACTACTAATAAGCAGTAATAGTAGATTTAAAAGAATAGAGTTGTAAATAAGTAAATTTGATGTTTCTTCAAATTCTTTCAGCAAAGTAATTTGTTAATAACTTAAAGAATATAAAGCTAATAGTTTTCTTGTTTCCTTTGTTTCCCCTTAAAGGGTAAGAAATTTTAACTGAAGTATGTTGTATCATAGGCTTGAAAAATATAGGTAAAATTATGAAGAACCCATTTAAGTTAAACTTTGTACAAGCTGTTTCACTAAAAACAATTCTAATAAACCATAGTAGGTTGCCTTTTTAGCGCTACCTATTGAGAGATGCATATATAGTATGACACACACATTTGTATATATGTTATGTGGGCTTGTGTGTGCTTGTGTTTATGATTACCTTTTCTTATTCCTTCAAAGGTGATATAATACAAGTTTAATTCCCTTGAATCCTGGAGATATAGCTTCGATTAAATCAGAATTTAGTTATATCAAATATTGTTTCAGAAAGCTATAACTGGAGCTGAGAATTTTTTCTGAGTGTAGCAGGGAGTTTTTTGTTTGTTTTTAATGAGCATTATTAAAGAAACACACAGCACAGTATAGTAGAAAGAGCAGTAGTTTCCAGGTAGTATACATAAGTTTGTCTGGATTTTTCTACAAACCAGCTGTGTGATCTTAAATAAGTCCTCTGATTCTTAATTTTCACATCCATAAAACAATAATACCAACTCTACCTCAAAGCAGGTTGAAATAGTATATGCCATAACCCATTAAAAACGTTAAAATATTGTATAGATGTAAGGTTATCATTATTTCATCCAGCTCAAAATAACTTTAAGATTCATATTTATTAGAGCTAATATGCAAACCCCCACCTTTTGCTCATAAAAGGCTGTGCTTTTGAGCTTACTGGACTGAAGCTCATTTGTTCAACACTTCATTTCAAAAAGGAATGAAAAACCACAATAACAAAAATCACTTTTACACTACATTATTTTTAATAGTTTCCAATATGATTTTATCCATTTGTTTCCTCTGTCAGCTAATTGTCATTTTATTGAATTAATCTCTCCACATTTGTGTGATCTATTTATAGAACCTGTTAGAAATGTAGTGAAACATCTCCAAAGTCAATTTAAGTGTTTGTTCTTCTAGCAGATATTTTTCTCATGATTTAAACAATGCTGCTGTTTTTCCAGAGGAAGTCAAAGGAAGAAAAATAAAACTGTAGCTCAGGTTCCCAAAAGGCAAATGAACAGGGGGAGGATAAAAGAAAAAGACTTGTCACATCCTGGTATCTACTGTGGTCACGAGTACCAGCAGACAGAGTCCCTACAGGGGGATGCTAAGAATGGATGACAGGAAGGAAGAACATCCAAGGGAAGCTGTCAAGAGATTTTCTATTCTAGAGACTCTTGGGACTCACGGATCTTAAAAGACAAAATCTCCAAACGTGGTTTACTTAAAGATAGATGGGGAAAACAAGAAAGGGAAAGTTTCCTCAGAAAGTCTCCATATATTCCTTTTTGGTGGTTTTACCATTTCTCTATACATTGATAGATGTTTCAAATTTCCAAATTTATGTATTCTGCCCAAACCTCTCTCAACTTCTTTTTTTCTAAATGGATATAGCTCCACTTGAATGTCTATGAGCTCCACAGAATTAACATGTCAGCACTGAACTTAACCCAAAATCCTATTTCTCTTTTCTCCTGTCCCCTCTCCACTCCTGGATTATCTTTTACCAGCCATTTGGTCCTCATGCTAAAGGACCCACAAGTCCTCCTCAGCTGCTCCCTCTCTTTTATCTTTAATCACTGTATTTTTAGACCCCTTCCCTTCCTTTCCCTCCTCCTCATACCAGGGTCACAGTGATTTTGCTTCCTTAATTTCTTGCCTGTAGTCTTGTCTTCCTAATTATCTGTTCTGCAGACACAGCAGTGAGCTGTAAGATCTTTCAGTGGTTTCCCACCACATACAAAATTTACCCTAATATGTTATGCATAATATCTGTCCCACAGCGTGTAATTAAACACATGGGGAGGATGGTGGGGCAAGGTGGGGAGGGCTCATGCTCAAATATGTTTGGGAAATGAAACACCATTAATCTAAGAATAAGGTTTCTTTCTTCACTGCAGAACTTCTCAGAACCATTGTTTAATTTGTTAATTGTGAGACACCTAGGTAAGTGTATATGTACAATGTTTCCCAAACTTACTCATTCTTGGAACCATTTCCTGCAAGTCATCTTTATGAGCCCAGTGTTCTGTGGAACACACTTTAAGAAAGCTAGGGGTGCCTGGGTGGCTCAGTTGGTTAAGCGTCTGTCTTTGACTCAGGTCATGATCCCGGGGTCCTGGGATCGAGCCCCACATTGGGCTCCTTGCTCAGCAGGGAGCCTGCTTCTCCCTCTGCCTCTGCCTGCCGCACCCCCTGCTTGTGCTCTCTCTCTCGCTCGCTATCTCTCCCTCTCTCTGTCAAATAAATAAAATGTTTAGAAAAATAAAAATAAAGCTAGTCTAAAAAAAGAAAAGAAAGAAAAGCTGGTTTACAGAATAGACTACAACCTTTATTTTTTGCCCCTGCTGCTCTCCCCATCTTCATGTCCTACCATTCTTTCCCTCAAAGTTGATGTCCCAGGAATTCAACTTGTAGTTGTGTCCAGGCACCGTCCTGTCTCTTTGTTTTGTGCACTTGATCACACTGTCCTCTTTTCTGTGAATTACCTCCCTCTCTTCTTTCCCTTCTTTTTTCCCCAGAACTCATTTCTCTTAACTCATGATTCTGGCTCTTCCTTTAAGATGTAACCTCAGGTATCACCCTCTCCAAGAAGCTTTCTCTGACACCCCAGGCCCAAAGGAGTAGATACTCTTCTCTGGGCATAAAGGTGGCCTTTATGATTTTGGAAAACTTTAAAACACAGTAGCATTAAACTTCACTGTTACTCTTACTAATTTAAAGACATTTATAAGGCACAGACATCTAACAATTGTATTACTGAAGTTAGAGGCCTGAAAAATAATCCGCCCCAATAAGTTACTTGTCCTGTAGAATTTTCTACATTGATTCAACTGAGTGAATCCTTGTGATGTTATTTAACATCTTTTTCAGTCCCCCGTAATTCCTGAAAACTGTTTACTGATTATAAGTATAGAGTCCTGATGAGATCCAGGTTTGATTCTATGGCTAGAGCTTTTCATATATGGTATATAATTCCTTTAGCCCCACGTCAAGAAGTACGTAGAATCTGCTTGTCCCACCGTCTGAAGAATCAGAAGAGTCAACTGTTATTCTATGGTGCCAAAACATACTGAGATACCTTACTTTGCCCCAAATGCTGACAGTAGTTAGAAGCTAGTTGGGGGTGGAGGGAGGAATATAGATATTCCAAGGGGTAGAGGGAGAATATTAAGGGATCATAGATACCTCTATATTAACTGTAGAGCAGTGCATAGATGGCATCTTCTTCCTTTACCTCCAGCATCTACCAGAAAGCAGTCCACTGTAATAATCAAATTAGAGATGAACCAACCGTAAGATTTTTGGGGTATGGAAAGACAAAATGGGTTATCACCTGTAATAAAGAAGTTTGAAAACTACAAATCTATTAGAGGATAATTCCATCTTTTTATAAAAGACTTAATTCAGTAAATGTAAAACTCAGCACTTTAGCATTTGATTTGTATCCTGTCTACAAAGAGACTTCATGTTTACTACACTAAGACTCAGACTGCTATAACCTTTAGGACTGTTTGCTTGGTGTTTTTCTGTTTTTGTGGACCCTTCCTCAGTATATGAGCTGTCACTTACTGATGCTCTAAAATGTATCTTTGTAATAAGGAACTCCTTAGTCCTTAGGCCTTCTTATTTGCTCTTTGAAACTTGCTGTGGCCTCAGAATTAAAACATCGGAGTTTATTGGTATGCTCTGCTGTGTTTCAGACTGTTGAAATTGAGAACAAGTTGTATAATTGTTACTGTATTATCTAATTCAGAGTACATCATAATTTATGTTTTCATTAAGTAATGGACTAAAAGGTTTAATTTTATAAGAATAGCCCATTTGCCCAGCTGGCTCAGTCAGAAGAGCATCCGCCTCTGGATCTCGAGGTCACGATTTTGAGCCACTTGTTGGGTGTAGAGATTACTTAAATAAATAAAACTTTTTAAAAAATTAGGAATAGCCCATTGTAAATAAAAACTAGTATTTTTAACTAATATGTTTTTTTAAAAATTAGATTACACCACCACCTTCCCTGTCAGATCCACTTAAAGAGCTTTTTCGGCAACAGGAAGTTGTAAGAATGAAACTACGTTTGCAACACAGTATTGAAAGGGTAAGAAGTGCTTAAATTTATGCTAAAAATTACTCTATTTTAACAATAGATTATAATGACCTACATTATATTTTATGTATATATGTATATATTTTATACACACACACACACACACACATGTAACTCTCTTAGGGGATTTTCCTTGTTTAGAACCATTTTGGGAAATGCTTTGATTTTGTTATCTTGTACCTGTGTAGTTAGGGAATTTTTAAGCCTGTTTTAGGGTAGCTGTCCCTATGTTACAGTTCATGCTGAGTGTATTTTTGATGTATAAAAATCTCTATAATAATTAGTTTCTTGTTAGCATTTGCTGAATTTGTGGAACTAAAACGGTGAATTCCTAGACAGTTGGATTTCTAGCTCATGCCCACTCTGCCTCTCCAAGAACTAATAACCCATTCTCAGAAGACATTGTTTGAGAAGCTGTGTTCTAGAAGTGCAAAGACATAATATTAAGAATGGTGACCTAAAGTGCAATATTTATGCTGTCACTTAAGCAGCATAACTCTGTTAGTTATTTTAGGGGAGGGAGTCTGACTTCAAATAATATATTTCTTTCTCATGTAGTGTTAAGGGATTTTTGGTTATTGCTCTTAATCTCTACATGACTATGGCCAATCTTTTAGGAAAACTTCTAGTTATTTTTTCTTAGTATCTGGTCAGTTTTTTGGATATTTTATCATTTAAAGTCCCACCTCAAACTTGTACTTAATAAATCATAAGTGTTAAACTTACCTCTTTTCTTTTGAGTATCATTTGTCACATAAAATTTAAAAGAGATTAAATAGGACTGTGTTTCTTTGTGTTTTCATTAAATTATAAATACAGTAAAACTCTACAGTAATACGTGTTTGGATATAATGAGGCCTCCATGCTCCAGTAGGGGAAGGATAAAGTTCTTGTCAAGTCGAGAGAGACTAGGGAATGTGGTGGGAAGGAGACCAGCCAGATCTTTAATATTTTCTCAGCCCAACCTGCCTGACAGAACCAACAAAATGATGGACATCTTATAATGGAAGGATTCCTGGACTCACTACCTATGTCCTTGAAGTTCTAACCAGCCACAGGCCCCAGGGTTGTCCCCACTGATGTTTAAGCCAAAGAAGACAGTTACCACCAGATGACACAAGTCTGTAACCAGTATCACCATGGGTTGGGATCTGTAGCTACACCCTAGGAATTCTCAGTCTGCTAAATGCAGAGGATTGCCTAGATGATTTCATAAACTTTATGATAGGGTGAGTTTGCATATTACATAATTGGAAGTATTGCACCCCAGTTAACATATTTTAAGACAGGATTATACTGCGATTGTCAGAGGTTTAAAATCAGCATCAAAGTAAAGTGTTTGTTTCCATGAAAATATTCATTATAAAACAGAAGCTTCCACCACCATGGCACACCACTTCACACCCATTAGAAAGGCTATAATTAAAAGATAATAACAAGTGTTGGCAAGGATGTGAAAAAATTGGAACCCTCATACATTGCTGATGGAAATGAAAAATGATACAACTGCTGTTAACAACTCAGCAATTTCTCACCAGGTTAAACACAGAACTACCATATGACCTAGTAGCTCCACTCCTAGTTATTTACCTAAGAGAAACAGAAAATATGCATCCAAGCAAAAACTTGAGCATGAATGTTCATAGCAGCATTATTCATGATAGCACAAAGCTAGAAACAACCCAAAAGACCATCAACTGATGAATGGATAAATAAAATGTGTATTTATATGGTGGAATATTATTCAGCCATAAAAAGGGGTGAAGTACTGATGCATGCTGCAACACAGATGAACCTTGAAAACATGTGACATGAAAGAAGCCAGTTACAAAATACCACATGTTCCATGGATCCATTTGTAAGAAAAGGTTCAGAGTAGGTAAATCCATAGAAATAAAAAGTAGAGTAGTGGTTGCCAGGTGAAGAGGAGGTATATGGGGCATGACTGGTGATAGATATTCTTTTTGGGGTGATGAAAATGTTCTGAAATTAGTGGTGATGGTTGAACATCTTGGTGAACATACTAAAAGCCACCATTGTACACTTGAAAAGTTAATTTTTTTAAAAAGCCTGCCACTTTTGGAAAGAACATTTACTTATACTTTTAGAACACTTCGAGTTCTCAAATCCCTCAAGCTTTGTGTGAAGAAAAAACTTATCTGAGGGGCACCTGGGTGGCTCAGTCGGTTAAGTGTCTGCCTTCGGCTCAGGTCATGATATTGGGGTCCTGGGATCGAGCCCCGTGTTGGGATCTCTGCTCGGTGGGGAGTCTGCTTGTCCCTCTCCCTCTGCGCCTCCCCCCATCATGCTTATTCTGTCTCTAATAAATAAAATCTTTTAAAAAAGAAAAAACTCTGAAATTCAGGTTCTTCAGTACATTTTAAGTTATTTGAAAAAAACAGGTGATTGAAGTATTACGGTTTTTTTTTTTTTTTTTCCATTCTTGGTTCAACTAGGAAAAACTCATTGTATCCAATGAACAGGAAGTTCTACGAGTTCATTACAGAGCTGCAAGAACATTGGCAAATCAAACACTGCCATTTAGCGCGTGCACTGTGTTACTGGACGCAGAAGTGTACAGTGTGCCACTGGACGCTCAGGTAAAGTGCCACTGATACAGTTAAAATGTTCCTGAATACAACTTGGGTGCTTTTGTAACCTATTTCCATAGAAGAAACTTGAATTCAGCAATCAGTAAAACTCAAAAGAGAAAAACAATTCTTGTGCAGAATAAAGTACTTCTAGATCACTTGATCTTTTTTCTAAAATCCTCTAAACATTAGGCTTATATTATAAAAGCTGATATTGGGGCACCTGGGTGGCTCAGTCGTTAAGTGTCTGCCTTCGGCTCAGGTCATGGTCCCAGGGTCCTGGGATCGAGCCCCGCATTGGGCTCCCTGCTCAGCGGGAAGCCTGCTTCTCCCTCTGACCCTCCCCCTGCTTGTGTCCCTTTCTCGCTGTGTCTCTCTCTGTCAAATAAATAAATAAAATCTTTAAAAAAATAAAAAATAAAAAAATAAAAGCTGATATTTACAAAACCAGTATGTGTTCAGGATATTGCCCTTTTACATAATTTGTAATTTGTTTCTAAAGTGGATGTTTGTACCTTCAAGCAACTGGAAAGCAACTGTAAGCTGGAAAACACTACAGGCAGATTGAACCTCTAGATTGTGGTGGTGCTAAAATAGGGCCAGGCGTTTGTTTTGATCTTGGATATGGCTGGAATAAAGAAATACAGTTGTGGGGGAAAAAAAAAACAAAACTGTAGCTATGTCTTGAATAAAGTTTACTGCCACATAGAAATTATATAAATTCAGAACCAGATATATCAGTTGTCAGAATTTCTTGTGCCTCACAAACCAGAATGAAATTCATTGGTCATAGAGAGAATATAATGCTTAAAGAGTATAAGCATGGACAATGAAGGATTATCACACAAAAATACTAGGAAATGCTGTTTTAAGTCAGACTAGAAACACAAAGGATATAGGGTGTATTACAGAGAAAATTACTTAGTTCTCTCTGGGCTTTATTTTTCTCCCCTTTAAAAAAAAGATTAAATTAGATCAGTATATTTCAAACTTTCTTAAGTCACCAACTGTTTTACCCAAATGAAAGTATTCAGAGATACTTGAAAAGGCTATTAAGAAGAATAATAATTGGGCAGGGGGAGCCTGGGTGGTTCAGTCCGTTGAGCATCTGACTCTCTTGATTTCGACTCAGGTCATGATCTCAGGGTAATGAGATAAAGCCCCGCACTGGGCTCCACGAGCTGGGCACGGAGTCTGCTTAAGATTCTCTCTCCCTCTTCCTCTTCCCCTCCACCACATTTGCATGCATACTCTCTCTCTAAAATATTAATAATAATAATTGGATCTTAAGAAAGAACTCTTTGACTCTAAGGAAATAAACACTGGAAAGGCCACTGAGGGAATTTACATAATTCTCAGCTTTAAAGAATTTAAAGGGAAGAATGAATGGTTTTTAATAATGGAAATGAACAGTTTAACTAAAGGCTGGACTAGACAGTGTAATATCTTGAGATCTTTTCAAGTTCTGTGCAATTATAGAGTAATGAAATCAATTTGAGAACAATATAAATCAAGCTACAAGGAAAGTCTCTTGAAGAATTCTGGTTCACAGTGGTTGGGTATACATACCTTTTTATTTTGTCTTCCTTCCAAAACTCCCTGAAATGACAAAAGACATGTAAAAATAAAAACCAATCCATAGCAGAACTGGAAATCGAGACGGAAAGCCACTGGACCACCACATGATGAAATTTCTGATGAGCATCTATTGCCCCAGATAGATTATAAGGAGAACATCAAAAATAAGTGCGGTTTCCCAGTAAGCCCTTAGAATGATCCCCAAGTCAGAGACTGAAAGAAGATTAGGCCATGATTGGCCTAATAATTAAAGGACGGAAGAACTTAATCCTTCTCTTGAGGAAAACTGTGGAACTCTTACCCATCCTTTGACTCTGGCTTTAGAGTAGACACTGGTCTCTCAACTGAGTAGCAGGCTCCAATGAGAATAGCCTCCAAGGAATTTAAGGAAAAGGAAAATCTACCTTTCCTGGCTAAGGGCTTGGGTCATCCATTAGCCTACTTTCTCATCAGACCTCTTCCTTTTCAAAATAAACTTGTAATATTAAAAAGATTCAATAATAAAATTTTAAATACTCAAAACATCTTATGGAGGACCAAGGAGGAAGTGATAACAGCTAAAAATGTGAGCATCTACATGATGCCTGGATGGCACTTTGATGGCACTGGTGGTAATAGTAGTAGTAGTAATTACAGCACACGTTTCTTGGAGTGAGTGCTGCCTGTATACCCAAGCATTCTGATGAGGACTTCAGAGACTTAATTCTCAAAACAAGATTAGAAGGTATTCATCCCACTTTACAGAATGGAAAATTGAGAAAGTACATAATTAGTTCAAGATCACATAGTAAGACACAAAGCTGGCATTTGAATACAGCCTGTTTTCATTCCAAAACTGGTATTCTTAAGAGTTGATACAGAATTTCTTTATGATCACTCCAAAATACTGGTCCTGAAAAAAACGTTGGCCTAAAAGTCCTGTAGCCCACCTTAACACTTTTTCTCCCTACATATGGTAAACATTAACATTAAAATGAGATACAAAATCAATTTTACTTTTAATAAAGTTGTAGGCATAAAAAAATTGTATTTTTATCCTTTTTCAAAATGTTTCCATCGTTCTTTCCATCATTCCATCATACCATAAAAAGATATAATGGCATATAGGTTTTAAAGTGGGTTATTAAATTGCATAGTATTCAGCTACTTTCAATGTTCTCTTTCAGTCTGATGACAGTAAAACTTCTGTGAGGGATCGCTTTAATGCAAGACAGTTCATGTCTTGGTTACAAGATGTGGATGATAAATTTGACAAACTAAAGGTATGTATGTTTAGAAGTTCAGTTTAAATGGATGCTTCCCTCTTAAACAGAAAGTGCAGCTCTGTTAGGAGTGACTAGGAAAGGAGATAGCCATTAGTCATGCATCCTCATGCCGCCTACAGTTGGAAAGTAAAGGAAAATAAAGAGCACAAGTCCATTTTTCAAGACCAGTGTAGAATGAAAGATGAAACTATCAGAGAAGAAGCAGTTTCTGATGGGGATCTTTATGCTTACTGTCCAGTATCCAAGTCTGGTCATAGTTCTGACATATGAAAGAATGGGGAGGAGCAATAAGGAAAGAATATATACTGCAAATAATTCATAAGGGAAATTATTTGGTTTGAGATTTTAAATCGTTTCAAAAATCACTTCTTAGATGTTTGTGATTCTTTTGATAATTTGAAATCTCATTATTTGAAAGAGCAGTTTCAAATTAAAGTCTGTGAGGTCAGACAGTGGTGAAGTTGCAGATCCAGAAATAGTTGTCATATAGATACAGACAGGGTAAAGCAGAAATGGGTGTGTAATTCAAAAACTTAATCACTAAAGAAACTATGGATGAGATTAATTTTTAAAGCAGATTTAACAGAAAAATCAATTAACTCTTCTCTTCTCAATAGACCTGTCTTTTAATGAGGCAACAACATGAAGCTGCAGCTTTAAATGCCGTCCAGAGATTAGAATGGCAGCTCAAACTCCAGGAACTTGATCCTGCCACCTATAAATCTATCAGCATTTATGAAATCCAGGAGTTTTATGTTCCCCTCGTTGATGTTAATGATGACTTTGAATTGACTCCTATATAGCAGCCATTCCTTCCGATGGTGTCGTCTTAAACTCATGTGGCTCAAGAGTATTAAACTGTGGAACACTGCCTTTTGAGAAAAATGCTGATATTATGCCTTTACAGTTGTTAGTAAAGTTTGACTAAAGTTGGTTATGTAGTAAACACTGTCATTTTATGAAAAATGAAAAGAGAATTATTTTGGATCCTAGATCCAAACAGTTTCTAACTGAAATCTATTATTTATATTGGTGAGAGGTAACTATTGCATTAGAGCATGTTGGCAGACTGTGGTAGATATTTTAAAAGCTGAGAATCTGCTAACAGCACTGGAAGTTGTTAGCACTCTTAAGTAACAAGATAACCACTAGTATTCAAATCTTTCAAGTTTCATTAAAATATACTGGTAAACTAAAAGGTTCAATTCCTACCAAATGGTTTCTAATGTGGAAGAAAAACTTGGCACAAAATTTCTTCAGTTTATTTTATCTGTAAATTAATTGTACAGTTTTCTTTTCAAAAGTTTTAATATTGTCTTCCTTTTTAATAACTTATTTTATACATATTGTGCAGATGTAAATCTTGTAATTAATGGTCAAAATGTATACAAAGGGATTGGTAGTCAAAACATGTACAAAGAAATAATTGTAAAGCTGTTGTGTCTAATGTTTTATTGGACCAAAGTTGTAGTTTGTATGGAGTGTACTAGTAATGTGTTCAGGTAGCAAAACTTTTAAATAAGGCATGCATGTGTTTGAGTTAGCTTGTTTTCATCACCATAACTGTAAAGGTTGTGACTTAGTTGTATTGCATGTTTCCTATAATTTAACTCTCTCCATAAGCGATGCCTAAAGTAGTGTAGGGTGTTTCATGCCAGTCTCCTGGGATAGTTCCTGTGACTCACTATGTTGGACACATTATTTAGAATTAGTCATGCAAAGAAACAGCTCTTTTTTTCATCTCACAGTGGAACCTATTCCCCTCTCCCAAAATGCCTTTGAATGAAAATTCTGAAATTGTAAATGTCTATTTTAATACTCAAGTATGAAAGAATCTGTGAATATATGTAAATATGTTTAATAAATTTTATTGGTCATGTTAAATCATTGTAAAACTTTTTTACATTGCTTAAATATAATGTTTTAAGCTTAATAACCTTTGCACTTTTAAAATACAAACTGAGTACTGAAATCAAAAAAGAGATATTCGGTAGTCAAAATAAGTACAAGAAACAGGCATATTCTGATCAATCTTCAATATTTATGGAAAATTGATTAATATGTTGTATTTTTTCCTTGTATCAAGATGCAAAACATAATTTTCAGAATTTTATAATTAAGATTTGGTATGCTGTTTTTAATAAAATAATTAGCAATATACTTAGAAAAAATCCAGTTTCTCCTATAACATGAAGTAGATTAAATATTCAGGAGTATTTCAGGTCTGAAATCTGCTAAACTTATTAAACATTTTTGAAAGGAAAATTAGGTTATATGTAAAATTGAACATAAGTATATGAGATAAAATTTATAGAACTTTCCACAGTACTTTCTTGAATTATAAAATAATGCTGGATATTTTTTATTCTGATAGAGAAAACTAAAAAGAATATATGAGGAATAAAGTGACTTAAATGCAGCAAGCAAGTTGGACATCCCAGCTAATGGGAGAGAATGTAAAAATCGAAGTTTTGGAGTGCAAAGGTATATATTAAGCTTAGGGATTTTTGAATTTTTACGTCAATTTATATTTTAATTCATACTGTACTTGGCATGCGCAATAAAGCAGCACGTGTAAAAGATACACAGTGCAAGGACTTTATTATAAAGGTTGGATGTAGTGTTCTTTAGAAATTTAGATGAGAGACTTGGGCCTTTTTTATTGGATAAATGGGGCCAAGAAAGGCAGGGTAGATTTTGAAGCACTGGTTTTGTTGAAGTTAAGTTTATTAAGGCTGGGAACATTAAAAGCTAATTTATAAAAGCAATACTTTTTAATATGGAAAAACTCAATGCAAATTTTGTTTATACTTTTGCCTAAAGATAAAAAACCAGATTATTGAACATTGGAGTCATAGAAAAATATGAGAGGGGTAAATTTATACAGCATTTTGTTCTGAGGGTCCAACTGGAAAAGGAGGGGAAATCACTGTTTGGCCAAACAGAACAGGCTGCAGAAGAGAAAAAGCAAGCAAGCAGGAATCTGGCATATTTTAGTTGTCCCAGCTTTTTAAGTACTAACCCTAGTTCTCCCTCTTCAATGGTACCTCAAGTTGCTGGAGCCTCTCTGCCATGATTCTGCTTCTGCAGATTTCCTTTAGTAAAGTGACTCAGAGCCAATCGGATAGCTTAAAAGAAAAGTGAATGCCTTCTCAGTGGAATTTATATATAAGTAGTTAAGAGCTTTTGATATTAAAGATATTCTAAAGCTCTGAAATGCTAGGAAAAAACTTGGAATGGGGTATATACCTAAAAAGATTTAGGGTTCTGAAAGAGAAATAAAGGATGGTTAGTTTAATCAGTGATTTTTTTTTAACTATTCAAATATCATGAACAAGATATACTAAATTGTACCTAAGGATTTGTATTTCTTTAAATCTTGTTCTAAATCATATCTGTTTAATAAATGACTAGTTGATATTTGTGCATGTTATTTAATAAAGAGTTATATTTTTATAGAAAAAAAATAAGAGTGAAATGTGTGCTAAATGTTTTTTTACTTTCCACTCCCATGTGACTCTAAGCCAAACACCAGTGTTTACTTAGGCAGTAGCAAAATTACAGAAATACTCATTTTGGGGAAACAAGCTCTGAAGAATAGCTCAACTCTATTCAGTAATGAGGTCTCAAAAAATGAATATTAAATGTTAGACATGCTGCAAACTTCATAACCACAAAAATCTCAAGCAAAGACCCCATGAGGCTCATTTTAACTGACTTAATAATTATACACTTATTCTAGAAATTGAGTGCAGTGCTAAATATGTATTTTTCTTAGTTATCCAGAAAGTTGGCAATGTTTTTTATTCTATTTCTGGTATCCTGACACATAAACCCCCAAAATTTTATATAGAGGAAATTGACTTTAAAACTCATGAGATAGTCTTATCTTCTTGTATTTTAAAGAGAGCATTTTCATGATTTTTCTAAAAATCCCTTTCAAACATTTAAGGCAAAAAGATTGATACAAGAGATACTGATCTTTGGAAAAGCTTGTGTGAAGTTTAATGGATTAAATATCTTGTAATTCATTTTCTTGGTGGCTTTCTTGACACTGTAGTCTCCATTGTACCTAAAATGGAGTTACAAAGCCTCCACAGTAGCAGTTACCCAAAGTATTTCCAGTCAGTAAAACCAGAGTTCATTAGAACAAAGGCAAATAAAGTTTAAATAATTCCCTTAATATGGTGAAAAAAGCATGTAGAATTACAAGTATTAGCATAAAAACAGTGAAAAATAAATCTAGAATGACTTTTCCCAGTGATGAAATGTTTAATACTACACAGTATCTGCAAGTAATGTAAATTTTTTATACATGTGCCTAACTCCATAAGAGAAAATAGCATATAAAATTGTTTACCTAAAGATAAACACCTTCGCTTGCATGGGGATTCAGTTTTATTAGATCATTAGTTACACAGAATTTAAGATTATGTATGAAACACATTTATTTAACTCGGTGACTTTTTAAATGCTTTAAAAAAAAAAAAAGCTACATGCCATATCAAAATATGAGTAGTCCAGATAAAAAGCTTTTAGGTAGCCACCGTTTTCCCCACTTCTGAAGAAAATTTTGCTGTTAATAGAATGAAGCAAGCTTTTGTGGCATATGTTTACAGATTAAAGAACAAGACCTGTGTGCCCATCACTCAGCTTAAGAGCTCATTATCAGTACCTTCTCCGTTTTTTTAAAACTGGTTTAAATCCAGTTTAAGCAAACAAAAAGGCCAGTCCTAACAAATGTATACACTGTTAACCATTGCCTGAATCGTGATTGTTTCCATCACCAAAGTTAGTCCCCCCTCCCCGCCACCACGTGCCCCTTTGCAGTCAGTACTCCCTATTCCAGAAGCGACCACTGTGATTCCCATCTCTGTATGTTACTTGTACCTGTTCTTGAACTTCTTTTAAATGGAATCAAGCAGTATATACTATTTTCTTGTGTCTGCCTTCTTTCTCTCAACATAAGGTTTTGAAATTCATCCATGTTGCATGTATCAGTAATATGTTCCATTTTATGAATGAGCAGTACTATATTGTACAAACTTGTTTATTCATTCTCTTGTTGGTAGACATTTGGATTGTTTCCAATTTGGGGGCTGTTGTGAATAAAACCGCTGTGAATCTGCAAGTACTTTTTTGTGGACATATTCTTTCATTCTTGGGTACATACTTTAGAGTACTAGGTCAGAGAGTATCGTTGTGTGTTTAGCTTTATTAGAAACTGACAGTTCTCCAAAGTAGTTGTACTCTTTTATACCCCTATCTCATGAGAGACCCAGTTGCTCTGAATCTTCATCAATATTTGGTGTTGTCAGTCTTCAGTTTTAGCAATTTTGGTGGATGTGTAGTGATCTTGTGCCTTTAATTTACATTTCCCTGATGACTAATGAGATTGAACATTACTTTTCATATACATATTGACCATTTGTACATATTTTGTGAAATGTCCTCAAGTGTTTTGCTCATTTTTATTGGGTTGTCTTTATTCCTGATTTGTAGGAATTCTTTATATAGTCTGCATATAAGTCCTTTGGTCAGATACATTTGTTTGTCCTGATTGTTTTTACCTAGTCTGTGGCCTGCTTTTCCATTTTTTCTTAATGACTAGTTTCTGGAGTCCTAAAAGGACTTTGAGAGCTTTTGTTTCTGTGTTATATTAGTTGATATTTACCAAAGTAGAAATTTAAACAAAAACAATTTTAAATGTATTAATAAGCCTATTTCATGTATATTTTTATGAAAAATGTATTTCCAAAATTAAAAATTAGTAGGAAAAGTGTATTATTTTTAATTTTACAAATCTCCTTAATATCTGGCCAAACAGAAGAAAGCTAGAAATTTCGTATCTGCTTTTGCACTCAATGTGTTGTATCTATTATTTGTTTGGTTTTGGTTTGGTTTGGTTTGTATGAAGAAAATATGGCCTCACACAAATAATAGGAAAAGGGGGAGAATATTTTAAAATTTTAAATAATAGATTTTCAAACAAATGTGGGCATTACTCTTTGATTCCACATCAAAACGCAACAAATAGTTTCTTGTTTTTTAAGATTTTATTCATTTATGAGGGGCGCCTGGGTGGCTCAGTCGTTAAGCGTCTGCCTTCGGCTCAGGTCATGATTCCAGGTCCTGGGATCGAGCCCCACATCGGGCTCCCTGCTCAGTGGGAAGCCTGCTTCTCCCTCTCCCACTCCCCCTGCTTGTATTCCCTCTCTCACTGTGTCTCTCTCTGTCAAATAAATAAATAAAATCTTTAAAAAAAAAAAAAAGATTTTATTCATTTATGAGAGAGAATACAAGCAGGGGGAGGGGCAGAAGGACAAACAGACTCCCTGCTGAGCAGGGAGCCCAATGTGGGGCTCAATCCCAGGATCCTGAGATCATGAGCTGAGCTGAAGTCAGATGCTTACTGGACTGAGCCACCCAACAAATAGTTTCTAAAAGGTTAGTCACCTTGTGGAATCTGAAACTATATAATCAACTTTTGCTAACTCTGTTACATTAAATCCATTTATCTTGCACTTTGGATCTTTTAGCAATGAATGATTTTTAACATCGTGTATTGATCATTTAGAAAACATTGATTCACTGTGTTATGTGTGTCTTCCAAATGTTGACAGAACTCATATAATACCAAAATTCACACTTGTTAATATCACCACTGATTTCATCAGAAATGTCTTTTAAGTATTAGGAAGCTGTGAAGCTGTAAGCGACAATTACAAGTTTTCCAAAATTCTAATTTTCACTTGAAAGGTCAAACGTTATTGGCAACAAACACGGTCAGTTTTTTAAAGTGACAGGCTTTTGGGGTGCCTGGGTGGGTTATTTGGTTAAGCATTTGCCTTCGGCTCAGGTCAGTTTCCGGGGATTGAGCCCCACATCCGGCTCCTTGCTCAGCGGAGAGCCTGCTTCTCCCTCTCCCTCTGTCTGCCACTCCCCCTCTTCTGCTCTCTCTCTCTCTCTGTAAAATAAATAAAATCTTTAAAAAAATAAAATAAAGTGACAGGCTTTTGACAAAGGTGCCATGTGATATAGATAGATAAACAGATAATTAGATAGATAGATAGATATCTCACATAATGTTTTTACTTGATAGCAAAATAATTTACCATTTCATTAAACATTCATCATATGGACATTCCATAATTTATTTAACCAGTTTCCTCTTAGACACTTAGGTATTTTGCAAATTTTTATTATCCAAAAAAAGATGTTCAATGAACATCTTAGTACTGAGATGAATTCTTGTGCTAAAACATATTACCATCTCAGCAGTCATTCTTTTGCCTGCTTTCCCTTACAGAGAACTGAACATCTGGTTCTTTTAGACCAAGGAGCAAATACCTTCTCAGATAGACTCCTCACCTAGCCTCATATTTTCAATCCAGCCCTATTAGAACAAGTTGGAACTAAAAAATTCCCAGGCAGATGGAATGGATGACAAAGTAACTTTTAGAACTCTAGGCTGAACTAATAACTTTAGAATAGGCTTATGAGTCTAATTTCATTCAGAATTCCACAGCCATTAGATTTTTCTGCATGGGAAACTAAGTATTTTGGATTATGCACAGGACTGTTCTAGCCAACAAGATAGATCCACAGTAGCAAAATCTCCCAAATTCTCCACCGTGAGAATTCTTCAATGTCGTGAAGATCAGACAGGGTTCACATATAGAACTCTGAACTCTGATAGGAAGACTGCCTAGCAATCTAATGTCCTAATATTACAAAATATATGCTGCTAAGGATATGATTCTTCTAATTCTTAGGGTTATTTTAGAATTTTCTCAGGGGCTTTTTATACTCTCTAAGCAATCTTTTACTATACAATGTATTTCCACTGGGTTATGGTAAGTCAACTCTCCTAATCTTGAAGCTCCTAATCATGAGTAAAAATAATTACTGAAGCAAGCTATCCCCTCTGTATATTCATTCTGAACTCGACATGATGGCACCAATATTTTCCCCTATTGATTTTGGGGAAACAGGCTACAATTTTTCGTGGCAGTATGTTAATGCTTTTTAATTCGAAAGTACATTTGTATTAATAGTCCAAAGCCTTTTCCCTATTAGTCACCTCTATACCAGAGTAAATACATTATAACATAATTCTCTTTGAACAGAGGCACAGAAATTTATTCTTTTTACATGCTAAAAATAATTCTTCCACATTTTCACTTCCATTGATGATGAAGTAGCAGAACAAATCCTATGACCTCACAAGAGGGTTGGGCATAGTTTGTGTTCCCATCAGCCAAGGAGGAAAGATCTAATAGCCAGGGCATCAAATAGAGTACTCAGCAGGACATTGCCTTTGTGAGGCCAAATAAGCCCTGAATCCCCTCTGGTCAATCCTAAAAATCAGCTTCAAAAAGAAACCAGGGGTGCCTGGTGGATCCATCAGTTAAACATCTGGCTTCAGTTCAGGTCATGATCCCAGGGTCCTGGGATCAAGCCCCGCATCGGGCTCCCTGCTCCGTGGGGAGCCTGCTTTTCCCTCCCCCTCTGCCTGCTGCTCCCCCTGCTTGTGTGCTCTCTCTCTCTCTCAGTCAAATAAATCTTTAAAAAAAAGATCAAACAAGGGGCACCTGGCTGGTTCAGTCGGTAGTAGAGCATATGACTCTTGATCTCAGGGTTGTAAGTTTGAGCCTCACATTGGGTGTAGGGATTACTTAAAAATAAAATCTTAAAAAAAATATTAAAAAAAAAAATCAAACTTATTCCAGGTAACTCAATTGCACAACTGAACTTAATCCATCACTAAAGGAATACAACAAAATCCAATAACCAACAATGGAAAAATTACAATGTCAAATAACCAGTAAAAAATGATCAGGCATATGCGGTGCCTGGGTGGCTTTGGCTCAGGTCATGATTCTGGGGTCTTGGGATCAGCCCCACTTCGGGCTCCCTGCTCACCGGGAAGCCTGCTTCTTCCTCTCCTCCCTGCTTGTGCTCTCTCTCTTTTGCTATCTCTATCCCTATCTCTGTCTCTCTCAAATAAATAAATAAAACCTTTAAAAACTTGATCAGGCATGTAAAGAAGCAGGAAATTATGACCCTTAACCATAAAAAAATAGAAATTGGATGAGAAATAAAAGGAATGATGGAACCAGTAAATAAGTATGTTAATCGAATTTTAAAGTCTGTGTATGTACAGAAAACTAGAGGAAAACATAACCATAATAAGGAAAAAATGGGAGATAAAGTTTTTAAAAATTTTTTTTATTATGTTATGTTAATCACCATACATTACATCATTAGTTTTTGATGTAGTGTTCCATGCTTCATTGTTTGCGTATAACACCCAGTGCTCCATTCAGTACGTGCCCTCTTTAATACCCATCACCAGGCTAACCCATCCCCCCTACCCCCCTCCCCTCTAGAACCCTCAGTTTGTTTCTCAGAGTCCATAGTTTCTCATGGTTCTTCTCACCCTCTGATTTCCCCACCTTCATTCTTCCCTTCCTGCTATCTTCTTCTTTTTTTTTTATTTTTAACATATAATGTATTATTTGTTTCAGAGGTACAGGTCTGTGATTCATCAGTCTTACACAATTCACAGCGCTCAACATAGCACACACCCTCCCCAATGTCTATCACCCAGCCACCCCATCCATCCCACCCCCCACCACTCCAGCAACATTCAGTTTCTTTCCTGAGATTAAGAATTCCTCATATCAGTGAGGTCATATGATACATGTCTTTCTCTGATTGACTTACTTCACTCAGCATAATACCCTCCAGTTCCATCCATGTTGTTGCAAATGGCAAGATTTCATTCCTTTTGATGGCTGCATAATATTCCATTGTATATACATACCACATCTTCTTTATCCATTCATCTGTCGATGGACATCTTGGCTCTTTCCACAATTTAGCTATTGTGAACATTGCTGCTATAAACATCGGGGTACACGTACCCCTTTGGATCCCTACATTTGTATCTTTGGGGTAAATACACAGGAGTGCAATTGCTGGGTCATAGGGTAGCTCTATTTTCAACTTTCTGAGGAACCTCCACACTGTTTTCCAGAGTGGGTGCACCAGCTTGCATTCCACCAACAGTGTAGGAGGGTTCCCCTTTCTCCGCATCCCTGCCAACATCTGTCGTTTCCTGACTTGTTAATTTTAGCCATTCTGACTGGTGTGAGGTGATATCTCATTGAGGTTTTGATTTGGATTTCCCTGATACCAAGCGATGTTGAGCACTTTTTCATGTGTCTGTTGGCCATTTGGATGTCTTCTTTGGAAAAATGCCTGTTCATGTCTTCTGCCCATTTCTTGATTGGATCATTTGTTCTTTGGATGTGAGTTTAAGAAGTTCTTTATAGATTTTGGATACTAGCCCTTTATCTGATATGTCATTTGCAAATATCTTCTCCCGTTCTGTCGGTTGTCTTTTGGTTTTGTTGACTGTTTCTTTTGCTGTGCAAAAGCTTTTTCTCTTGATGAAGTCCCAATAGTTCATTTTTGCCCTTGCTTCCCTTGCCTTTGGCGATGTTTCTAGGAAGAAGTTGCTGCGGCTGAGGTCGAACAGGTTGCTGCCTGTGTTCTCCTTTAAGATTTTGGTGGACTCCTGTCTCACATTGAGGTCTTTCAACCATTTGGAGTCTATTTTTGTGTATGGTGTAAGGAAATGGTCCAGTTTCATTCTTCTGCATGTGGCTGTCCAATTTTCCCAACACCATTTGTTGAAGAGACTGTCTTTTTTCCATTGGACATTCTTTCCTGCTTTGTCGAAGATGAGTTGACCATAGAGTTGAGGCTCCATTTCTGGGCTCTCTATTCTGTTCCATTGATCTATGTGTCCATTTTTGTGCCAGCACCATACTGTCTTGATGATGACAGCTTTGTAATAGAGCTGGAAGTCCGGAATTGTGATGCCACCAGCTTTGCTTTTCTTTTTCAACATTCCTCTGGCTATTTGGGGTCTTTTCTGGTTCCATACAAATTTTAGCATTATTTGTTCCATTTCTTTGAAAAAAGTGGATGGTATTTTGATGGCGATTGCATCGAATGTGTAGATTGCTCTAGGTAGCATTGACAATATTTGTTCTTCCAATCCATGAGCATGGAACGTTCTTCCATTTCTTTGTGTCTTCCTCAATTTCTTTCATGAGTATTTTATAGTTTTCTGAGTACAGATCCTTTGCCTCTTTGGTTAGATTTATTCCTAGGTATCTTACGGTTTTGGGTACAACTGTAAATGGGATCGACTCCTTAATTTCTCTTTCTTCTGTCTTGTTGTTGATGTATAGGAATGCCACTGATTTCTGTGCATTGCTTTTATGTCCTGCCACTTTACTGAATTCCTGTATGAGTTCTAGCAGTTTTGGGGTGGAGTCTTTTGGGTTTTCCACATAAAGTATCATATCATCTGCAAAGAGTGAGAGTTTGACTTCTTCTT
Source organism: Halichoerus grypus (assembly GCF_964656455.1). NCBI lineage: Eukaryota > Metazoa > Chordata > Mammalia > Carnivora > Phocidae > Halichoerus > Halichoerus grypus. The sequence goes on from NC_135724.1 coordinate 60,518,166, forward strand.
TGCCAATTCGGATGCCTTTGATTTCTTTTTGTTGTCTGATTGCTGTGGCTAGGACTTCTAATACTATGTTGAATGGCAGTGGTGATAGTGGACATCCCTGCCGCATTCCTGACCTTAGGCAGAAAGCTCTCAGTTTTTCCCCATTGAGAATGATATTCGCTGTGGGTTTTTCATAGATGGCTTTTATGATATTGAGGTATGTACCCTCTATCCCTATACTCTGAAGAGCTTTGATCAAGAAAGGATGCTGTACTTTATCAAATGCTTTTTCTGCATCTATTGAGAGGATCATATGGTTCTTGTTCTTTCTTTTATTAATGTATTGTATCACATTGATTGATTTGTGGATGTTGAACCAACCTTGCAGCCCAGGGATAAATCCCACTTGATCGTGGTGAATAATCCTTTTAATGTACTGTTGGATCCTATTGGCTAGTATTTTGGTGAGAATTTTTGCATCCGTGTTCATCAAGGATATTGGTCTGTAATGCTCCTTTTTGATGGGGTCTTTGTCTGGTTTTGGGATCAAGGTAATGGTGGCCTCATAAAACGAGTTTGGAAGTTTTCCTTCCATTTCTATTTTTTTGGAACAGTTTCAGAAGAATAGGTATTAATTCTTCTTCAAATGTTTGGTAGAATTCCCCTGGGAAGCCATCTGGCCCTGGGCTCTTGTTTGTTGGGAGATTTTTGATGACTGCTTCAATTTCCTTAGTGGTTATAGGTCTGTTCAGGTTTTCTGTTTCTTCCTGGTTCAGTTTTGGTAGTTGATACATCTCTAGGAATGCATCCATTTCTTCCAGATTATCTAATCTGCTGGCATATAGTTGCTCATAATATGTTCTTATAATTGTTTGTATTTCTTTGGTGTTGGTTGTGATCTCTCCTCTTTCATGATTTTGTTTATTTGGGTCCTTTCTCTTTTCTTTTTGATAAGTCTGGCCAGGGGTTTATCAATCTTGTTAATTCTTTCAAAGAACCAGCTCCTAGTCTCATTGATCTGTTCTACTGTTCTTTCAGTTTCTATTTCATTGATTGCTGCTCTGATCTTTATTATTTCTCTTCTCCTGCTGGGTTTAGGCTTTATTTGCTGTTCTTTCTCCAGCTCCTTTAGGTGTAGGGTTAGGTTGTGTATTTGAGACCTTTCTTGTTTCTTGAGAAAGGCTTGTGTTGCTATACACTTTCCTCTTAGGACTGCCTTTGCTGTATCCCAAAGATTTTGAATAGTTGTGTTTTCATTTTCATTGGTTTCCATGAATTTTTTTAATTCTTCTTTAATTTCCTGGTTGACCCCATTCATTCTTTAGTAGGATGCTCTTTAGCCTCCATGATTTTGAGTTCTTTCTGACTTTCCTCTTGTGATTGAGTTCTAGTTTCAAAGCATTGTGGTCTGAAAATATGCAGGGAATGATCCCAGTCTTTTGGTACCGATTGAGACCTGATTTGTGGCCTAGGATGTGAACTATTCTGGAGAACGTTCCATGGGCACTAGAGAAGAATGGGAATTCTGTTGCTTTGGGATGGAATGTTCTGAATATATCTGTGAAGTCCATTTGGTCCAGTGTGTCATTAAAAGTCTTTATTTCCTTGTTGATCTTTTGCTTAGATGATCTGTCCATTTCAGTGAGGGGGGTGTTAAAGTCCCCCACTATTATTGTATTGTTGTCGATGTGTTTCTTTGCTTTTGTTATTAATTGGCTTATATAATTGGCTGCTCCCATGTTAGGGGCATAGATATTTACAATTGTTAGATCTTCTTGTTGGATAGACCCTTTAAGTAGGATATAGTGTCCTTCCTCATGTCTTATTACAGTCTTTGGTTTAAAATCTAATTTGTCCGATATAAGGATTGCCACCCCAGCTTTCTTTTGGTGTCCATTAGCATGGTAAATGGTTTTCCACCCCCTCACTTTCAATCTGGGGGTGTCTTTGGGTCTAAAATGAGTCTCTTGCAGACAGCATATCGATGGGTCTTGTTTTTTTTATCCAATCTGATACCCTGTGTCTTTTGTTTGGAGCATTTAGCCCGTTTACATTCAGGGTAACTATTGAAAGATAGGAATTTAGTGCCATTGTATTGCCTGTAAGGTGACTGTTACTGTATATTGTCCGTGTTCCTTTCTGGTCTATGTTACTTTTAGGCTCTCTCTTTGCTTAGAGGACCCTGCTTTCAATATTTCTTGTAGGGCTGGTTTCGTGTTTGCAAATTCCTTTAGTTTTTGTTTGTCCTGGAAGCTTCTTATCTCTCCTTCTATTTTCAATGACAGCCTAACTGGATATAGTATTCTTGGCTGCGTATTTTTCTCATTTAGTGCTCTGGATATATCATGCCAGTCCTTTCTGGCCTGCCAGGTCTCTGTGGATAGATCTGTTGCCAATCTAATGTTTCTACCATTGTAGGTTACAGATCTCTTCTCCCGAGCTGCTTTCAGGATTCTCTTTGTCTCTGAGACTAGTAAGTTTTACTATTAGATGTTGGGGTGTTGACCTATTTTTATTGATTTTGAGGGGGGTTCTCTGTGCCTCCTGGATTTTGATGCCTGTTTCCTTCCCCAAATTAGGGAAGTTCTCTGCTATAATTTGCTCCAGTATACCTTCGGCCCCTCTCTCTCTTTCTTCTTCTTCTGGGATCCCAATTATTCTAATATTGTTTCGTCTTACGGTATCACTTATCTCTTGAATTCTGCCCTCGTGATCCAGTAGTTGTTCATCTCTCTTTTCCTCAGCTTCTTTATTTTCCATCATTTGGTCTTCTATATCACTAATTCTTTCTTCTGCCTCATTTATCCTAGCAGTTAGAGCCTCCATTTTTGATGGCACCTCATTAATAGCCTTTTTGATTTCGACTTGGTTAGATTTTAGTTCTTTTATTTCTCCAGAAAGGGTTTCTCTAATATCTTTCATGCTTTTTTCAAGCCCAGCTATTATCTTTAAAATAGTCATTCTGAACTCTAGTTCTGACATCTTACTAATGTCCGCATTGATTAGGTCCCTGGCAGTCGGTACTGACTCTTGTTCTTTTTTTTTTTGAGGTGATTTTTTCTGTCTTGTCATTTTGTCCAGAGGGGAATAGATGAATGAGAGAACAAAATGCTAACAGGGTAACAACGTCCCCAGAAAAATATACCCTAAACAAATCAGAAGAGACCTGAAACCAGGGGAAAAGAAAGGGAAAGAAAGAAAAACGAAAAAAAAGAAAAAGAAAAAGATAAAAACAAACAAACAAAAAAAACAGAATATGATCAAATATGATCAGGCTGGTACATAGATCAGTGCCACACACTAGATTTTGAGCGTATTTTGGTCTGTTAGAAGACAGTGCCTCTCAAAATTTTAAAGAAAGAAAAACTTATATATGTACAAAAATAAGGGTTAATGTGATGAAGGGATGGAATATGACTGTAAAGATGAAAATTATAAAAGATTTTATAAAAGGAATTGATAAGATAAGAAGTTGATTGAAAAAAGAAAGAAGAGGATTTAAAAAAAAGGGGGGGGGTGGAGAGAATGTGACCAGGCAGGAGACTAGAACAAAGCCAGACACTAGAGATTTAGGGTATATTTTCGTCTGTTAGAAGGAACTGTATCCCAAAATTTTGAAGAGAGAACAATTATGAAGGGATAGAATATGACTCAAAAATGAAAAATAAAAAAGATTTTTTAAAAAAGGGATTGATAAGATGTTGGTTGATAAAGGGAAAAGAAAAATTCAAAAAAAGAAAAAGAAACTTAAAAAAAAATTAACTTTGAAGTCTAAAGAATCATGGGAAAAAGGCCATGAATTCTATGTGCAGTATTCCCCTAGCGCTGGAGTTCTGCCGTTCTCATTGATGGGTAAAGTTGGTCTTGGCTGGCTGTTCCTGCTGATCTTCTGGGGGAGGGGCCTGTTGCCATGGTTTCCAAAAGTCTTTGCCGGAGGTGGAAGTGCCCCGCCCTTGCCGTCCGGGCTAAGTAATCTGCTCAGGTTTGCTCTCCGGAGCTTTTGTTCCCTGCAAGCTTTCCGTACAGCTTTGGAGGTGGAGAGTGAAAATGGCGGCCTCCCAATCTCCACCCAGAGGAGCCGAGAACTCGGGGCCCCGCTCCTCAGTGCGCCCCCAGAGAAAAGCCGTCAGTCACTCCCATCTCCCCGGTCTCCGGCCGCACTCTGTGCTCACCTGGCCTGTGACCGAGCATTTCTATCTCTGGCACCCGACCCCGTGTGGAGTCTCCAAACCCAGCTGATCCCCGCGGTGCGCTCCCGCGCCGCTCCTCCCGGGGGAGGAAGGGGAGTCTCCCCGGATCTGCCGCTTGTTGGGTCCCTGCTGGAGGAGCAGTGGCCCAACTGTGCCGCAAATCACGGTTTATGGCAACCCCGAGCTGAGAGCCCGTGCCTTGGCTCCGTCCCTGCAGCCGGCTTCCCTGCTCCGATACCTGGGAGCTCTGCTGCACTCAGGCAACCCCGGTCTTTCTGTGACCCCGAGGGTCCTGAGACCACACTGTCCCGCGAGGGTTCCACCCCCAGCTTAGCCACCAGAGCGACGTCCCTCAGTGGAGCAGACTTCTAAAAGTTCCGATTTTGTGCTCCCCGGCTCTATGACTTGCCAGAAGCGGCCGACGGAGGCCCCTCCCCTGCCGTCTATCCTCCCGAATATCGAATATCACCTCGGATTCACTTCTCCGCACGTCCTACCTTCCAGAAAGTGGTCGCTTTTCTGTTCAGAGAGTTGTTGCTATTCTTTTCTTCGATCTGCTGTTGAGTTCGTAGGTGTTCAGAATGGTTTAATCCCCATCCAGCTGAATTCCTGGGACCAGAGGGAATCCAGGTCTCCTACTCCTCCGCCATCTTGCTCCGCCCTGGGAGATAAAGTTTTAAAATAGCCAATAGCCAATGCTTAACCCAGTGCTTGGCACACAATAGATCCTCAACTTATTTGTCCAATATATATTTCTGTTGAATCATTCAATGCAGTTTTTCATGGGAACCTGTGGGAGAACGTTCTCTCAAGAATGAATATTAGGAAAAGCGGTACTTCTAGTTCATTTTTATTCTACAAATACTGTGGATGTTGTGATGGGTTGTGTTTTCTTTCTTTGCGTTTGCTGTGAGAATGCTTAAAATCTATCTGACAACGAGTCATTTTTGTGCCACTCTGTGCCCAGTGTTATTCTCTTGACCTTATGTTCCTTCCTTTCAAATTCCCTATGTGGTTATTTGACCATTCCTGTATCATTTGTATTTTTCTAAGCTTCTTTCAATCCTTCCTGGAAAAAGCAAGCCATAAACATATGAAAAAAAATAATTAGGCACTGCAATGAGACACCATTTTGCACCCACTGGGACGCCTATAATCAAAATTATGGAAAATACGAATGCTGGCAAGGATGTGGAGAAATTGGAGCTCTCATACATTGCTGGTGAGAATGTGAAATGGCACAGCTGCTGTGAAAGGTAGTGTTGCGGTTTCTCAACAAGTTGAACATAGAGTTACCATATGACCCATTCCACTCCTAGTTATATACACAAAGGAATTTAAAGCAAGTGTTCAGGGTCGCCTGGGTGGCTCAGTCAGTTAAGTATCTGCTTTCTGCTCAGGTCATGATCTTGGGGTCCTGGGATTGAGCCCCATGTTCGGCTCCCTGCTCAGTGGGGAATCTGCTTCTCTCTCTTCCTCTGCCACTCCACCTGCTCTTGCTCTCTCTCTCTCAAAAAAATAAATAAAATCTTTTAAAAGAAAAGAAAACGTTACGCTAAGTGAAGAAGCCAGATAAAAAGGCCAAATATTGTCTGACTCCATTTATCTGAAATGTCCCAAAGAGACAAACCCATAGAGACAGAAAATAGACTAGTGATTGCCAAGGTGGGGTGGGGGTTGTGTGATTGCTTAATGGGTATTGAGTTTCCTTTTGAGGTGAGAGAAATGTCCTGGAATTTGATAGTGGTGATGGTTGCTTAATATTGTGACTATACTAAATGCCACCAAATTATATACTTTTAAGTGGTTAGAATGATAAATTTTATCTTACATGAATTTTAACACACACAGACAACATTAAGTTCTTAGGTACTTGGTGCTCCTCTCTTGTAAGGTGGTGCAGCTCTGAGGACTGAGGGACTGAGGCTGTCCTGGGTGGTTTGCTGCTAGGACACTCCTCCTCCCAGCCAGCCCCACTCTGGTCACTCACCTCTCATCACCTCCACCCCCAAATCCCCCTCTCTGCCCCTTCAAGTCTGAACTTCCCTTCAGACCAAGCATAAGCCTCCAGGAAGTCTTTCGGATTATTCCAAGCACCACTGATCTCTGCTCGCTTTTTCTTTCTTTCTTTCTTTCTTTTTCTTTTTCTTTCTTTCTTTTTCTTTCTCTTTCTTTCTTTCTTTCTTTCTTTCTTTCTTTCTTTCTCTTTCTTTCTTTCTTTCTTTCTCTTTCCTTCCTTCATTCCTTCCTTCTTTCCTTCCTTCCTTTCTTTTTTAAAGATTTATTTATTTATTTATTTATTTGAGAGAGAGAGAGAATGCAGGCACATGCAGGAGTGGGAGGAAGGGCAGAGGGAGAGAAGTTCAAGCAGACTCCCTGATGTCATGGGCCTGCTGAATCTCATGACCCATGAGATCAGGACCTGAGCCAAAACCTAGAGTCAGTCGCTTAACTGACTGAGCCACCCAGATGCCCCTGCTTTTCCTTGTTTCTTAAAGTAACCATTAAGCTCTTGACTCTGTGCATCCTTATCTTTTTCACTAATTGTTTTCACATCTTCATTACTGTTGTCATTTTGGCTAATACAGGTGAGACCATCGGTCCTAGTTTTTGCAGATCTTCCAAGAGCCTGAGAATCCCTGCACACAGCGAAATGAGACATTAAAGACATGATTCCTGCCCTAAAGAAGCTTCTAAAATTAGTTGAGCAAACAAAACATATATACAATAATAGTGAAATGTCAGTGCAAATAAATGCTTTAGGAGCTCAAAGGCTATTGGGGCCTTCAGCCAGGGAAGTCATTCCTTTAATCAATTCATTCACCTACTATGTGCCAGGCACTGTGTTGAGTCACGGAAGATGATTTTTGATATCTGAATAGGGTGATATTTGAACAGGCTTTCAAGAGTGGGTAGGATTTATGTAGCTAGAAAAAAAAGTAAGAATCCTGTCCTGAGCAAAAAGAAGAATGTACAGAAATACAAGATTGGAAAAATACAAAGTGTGAAAATAAACCAGTTTAGCTTATGGAGAATATTTGTGTGACATCAAAAAAGATCTGCATATACTGGCATGAAAAGATGTTCTAGATATGCTAAGTGGAAAAAGCAAGTTGTAGTGAAGTATTCTTAACATAATTTCATTTTTCACAAACATATGTTAGTGTATGTGACTACAAAAAGAAGAAATATACTCAAAACTAGGAGCAACCGCTGGGGGCTAAAATGGCAAGGGGCACTCATTATGAAGTTCCATAATTTAACATTTTTCCCCAGCTAAGCATGTATTACTTCCATGATGAGAAGGGGACAAAAGGTAAATGAAGATAAATTAATAAATATTTTAAATAAATAAGTTACAGAGTTTAGACCTAATTTGGTAAGCAACAATGAGCCACGTGTAAATACTGAATTTTGGGAAGCCTTAGGGGCTTTTGAGAATGCTTTGTAAATATCTCAATAGTCCTTGATAGCCCTTTGCAAATCTCTGCTGAAATAGCATCTTCTCCAAGCAGGTGGGGTCTGCATGCTTCCCCAGTGGTCTGCTGGGTCTCCTGCAGCCCCTTGGCACGCCCACCCCAGCCCCTTACTCCCCACTCCCATGCAGAGGAGTACTGTTCCTTTTACCTGGTGGATCAACAACCATTCATAGCAGAGGTAACGGCAAGGGAATGAATTTATTTATTTATTTATTTATTTATTTATTTATTACTATTTTTTAAAGATATTTTTAATTTATTTATTGAGAGAGAGCTCTCGCACATGGGTGCATGAGCAGAGGGAGGGGTAGAGGGAGAGGGAAAGAGAGAAATTTAGCAGATTCCATGCTGAGGGCAGAGCTGGATGAGGGGCTCAAACTCATGACCGCTCAGATCATGACCTGAGCCGAAATCAAGAGTCCGATGCTTAAAGACGATTAACCCAGTGAGCCACCCAGGCGTGCAAGAAATCCATTTTCTTTCCTCATTCTTTAGATAGCTTTGCAGTAGATCCATAACAGAACAAATAGGAAGGCTAGAAGGGAAGAGAATGATGGAGAAAGGAGGTTTCTCTTCAAATGGGCCTTCCATCCCCAGTAGATCTTCCCTCCCACAACAGCAGGCCGGGAGGCTGATAGGCTGTGGCTCACTTTAATTCAGATCTGTAAAACCAGATCGGCTCATTTAGTTGAGTCAGCCAAGTAGAGAGAGGTTGAGAATGGGACTGTGGGTTCCAAAACAGAATCCCCAGCCCCTAAAGTGCTGGCCCCTTGGGAGACAGAGTAGTTTTCCCCACTGGGAAAATAACTGTATACACTATTTTAATATTAATCATTCTAAAAATATATATACTACTTTTTTTTTTAAGATTTTATTTATTTATTTGACAGAGAGAGTACACAAGCAGGCATAGTAGCAAGCAGAGGGAGAGGGAGAAGCGGGCTCCTTGGGAGGGAGAGGGAGAAGCAGGCTCCCCGCTGAGCAGGGAGGCCGATGCAGGACTTGACCCCAGGACCTTGGGATCATGACCTGAGCTGAAGGCAGACACTTAACTGACTGAGCCACCCAGGCACCCCTATCCACTACTTTAAAATGTTGATATATCATGAATATCTCCATGCCAACAATATATTAGTACTGCCATCTGCAATACTAATTCTCAAAGTGTAATTTGGGGACCCTAGGAGTCCCAAGACCTTTTCAGGGGGTTCATGAGCTCCAAACTCTTTTTATTTAAATTCTAAAACATTACTTGCCTTTCTCATTCTCCTGTCACAAGTTTCCTAGAGGCTACATAATACACGATATTGCAACAGTATAAATGCACAAGCAGACATAAAAATCCAGCTGCCTTTTATTAACTTTGACATTAAACAGAATAGCACAAATGTAAAATAATGCCATTTTTTGTTTTTGAATATGTACTTATTTTTCATAAAATGTTATTCATGTTACCATACAAGAGAGTCTATTATTTTTAAGTGAAACAACAAATATTTCTTAAATTTCTCTTTTTAAAAAAGATTTTATTTATTTAAGAGATAGAGAGCAGGCATGCAAGGAGTGGAGGGAGGGGTAGAGGGGGAAGAAGAGGGAGAGGGAAAGAATCTCATGCAGTTGCAGACTCAGTGCTGAGCATGGAGCCCAACTTGGGACTTGATCTTAGCACCCTGAGATCATGACCTGAGCTGAAACCAGGAGTGGGAGGCTTTACTGATTGAGCCACCCAGATACCTCATTAAATTTCTCAGTTTTAATATAAGAAGTTTTGATAGCACACATAAAAGTACCTCTCTGGTGTCCTCAGTACTTTTCAAGAGTGTAAAGGGGTCCTGAGACCAAAAATGTGAGAACCTCTGATCCACAATATCATGTTTTAATAGCTGATTTAGTTCACTGCACTGGAGTATCGTAATTCATTTAATTAGTAAGTAATGCCAAAGAATAAGATCCTTAAAGTTAAATTTGTGTACACTCTTAATTACTTCTTTAAGATAATTTTCAGGGATGATTTTTAACATGCATACTTATTCACTTACTGTACAAAAATGGACTGACATTATTAATGTAATCCACCCCCTCAGCCAATCAACACTTTCCATTCTTTCTGTTTTGACTACTAGTTGAAGACTTTATCGCTAGGTCACCATTTCCAAGGGGAAAGTACCTTGTGGCTCATCTAGCTCAATGGGCTCCAACTTAATCACTTTGAAATCTTTTTAAAAAGCAAATTCCCAGGGTTGTGGGAAAGAACTGAGCATAAATCTCAAATGCCTTTATCTACATGTTTACTGTCGGCCGAATCAATTCATTCTTCTAAAGTACAGGCTGAAATGAGTGCTGCGTCATACATGCTCCTGGAGCCCTCTCCGACTGAGGATTGCGGTGGTGCGCTGTAGCCATCTGTGTAGCCGTCTGTCCATCCTCTCCGAAGACCAGTGGCCTCCTTCTTGAACAGCACCCACGGCGCCTCCTCTCTTCTATTTCCCGTGCTAAGCCCAGTGCCAGGCACTCATTGAGGGCGCAGCAAATTTTAGTGAACTGCTGAACGAAGACTCTACCCTAGCAGATCCTTATTCAGTAGGTCTGAGACAGAGCCCAGAAACGTGCAGTTTAAATAAATCCTGCCTCCGACGTCAGATAACAAGAGTTCAAGGGTAACGGGCTGGGCTGCTCCACCACTAGGTCTTGAATCCCCATAACGGGACAGATACAGCTGCTTCACAGGGTTGCCGTGGGGAGTCACTGAGCTAATGCACGTCGCATTCTCGGCTCCGTGAAGAACACAGGCCAAGCGCTGAGACTGGGCCTCACAGAAAGTAAGCCGCAGCCCCAGGTAGGCGACAGAGAAATCCAAGATGGGGGCAGGGAAGGGCGGGGGCAAGGCGCGCGTGGGTGCCCGAGTGGGTGTCCCTGGGGGCGGGAGTGTGGCCTCTGTTGGGCGTGACCGGAGGGCGGGGTGGGGCCTTCGTGCGTGAGCGGGGCGGAGTCCCAGTCGGGGGCGGGGCCGCAGCTGGGGGCGGGGCCTTCGTGCGGGCCGCGCCGGGACCAGACTGGAGGCGGGGCGGTGGGCCTGGCGGGCCGCAGGCGGGGAGGGGCGGGCCCGGGGCGTGCGCTGACAGGAGCGCCCCGGGAGTGAGAGACGCCTCCTGGCGGGAGCTGGCGGCAGCGTGGAACCGAAGGCGGGCGGAGGGACAGGGGAAACTGCGTGGGGGTGGGGGAAGGGTGGCGGCGGGCCTGTCTCTTTAAGGTGCCCGAGGCTCGCGGGCGCTGCGTTGAGGGACGGCGCGGAGGCGCGGCCTGCCTCCCTCGCACAGCCCCGCGGCTCGCCCAGAGCTCGGCCGACCTGCGGGGGAACGAGGGCTAGGCGGCCTCGCGGCGCCGCGGCGCACGGTGAGCGGGAGCAGGCGGGGCAGGGTCTGCGGCCGGGGAGGGTCCGGGCCCAGAGCACCGGCCTCTGGAGGCCGAGGCCGCGGCGGGCTCTCGGGGCCGGGAGAAACGGAGCAGCTCCCGCGCGGCCTGGGCCCCGCCTACGCGCAGGACAAAGTGGGGGCGCCGCCCGGTGGGTGCTGGGCGCGGGCACGCAGGCCGGCGGCACCTCAGCGGCCCTCTCCGCTGCCTCGTTGGTCAGCGGCGCGTCGGTGAGCCGAGGGTGAAGAGCCGCCGTGGCTTCTGCCTCCTCACCCGGCAGCAGGGGCTCCGTGCAGCGCACAAAGGCTGCTGTCAGTGCCATCCCCCTTGGGACCACACACAGGTCGCCAGAGCCTGAGAAACTGGTCCCGACGTAGGAAAACAGTTCCGCTGTGGTATCGTTCCTCACTCCTTAGGAAAAAAAAAAGGGAGGCCCTTTAAATAATTTTGTTACCTGCTTTATATATGCCCTTATTTACTTGAATACTTTTTCCAGTAAGATTTTGGGAGTAGTATGAAGACAACCAGAAGAGATGGAAAAAAAAAATCCCATTTTTAGTGAGTGTAGGATGAAAACTAGTTATGGATAAAAATCACTTTTCAAATACCTTCTTTGGCCCCCACGAATATGCACCAGAAATCATCCGACTGTGTATGTGGTGTTAAATAAATTAGAAAATTGGGTTACTAACGGTCTTTAAGAATAGTTTATGGGCCTCAGTAACAGTCACCAGGGCTTTCTCTTTCAAAATTGAGTCATCCCGGGTGCAAAGCCCTTTATTCTTTTCACCTTATTGCTTTTGTTTTATTGTACTTTATAATACTTAGAATAAAAGTTTACAGTAATCATAAAGGCCCTATAAACTCACCTTTTATATATTCAACATCAGTAGTCATTTATTTTACTTGATTATATTTTTGGGAGGGTTTGTTTTAATGCCAAGAAGTTATATCTTTTAAAACAGCTTAATAAACATGTCTGTGGTTTAGCCACTGTCAGGATTTGTGCTGGTCTTTTTTTCCTTCTGTTTTTCAAAGTGTACTATCTTCTTAATAATGTTGAAGAATCTATGGTACCTTTGGTGTAGAATTAAAAGAATATCTTCACATTTTAATAAATTACTCAAGAGTTCTTAATGCAATTAATAATTTACTATCCTCTTTGTTATTTGCTGGGTTATTTAAGGAATGACTGTCAACTCCTTTCTCTCAGCTGCTTCATTCTGGCTAATTATGTTAAGAGGTAAAATGAGATGGTCATAAATACTCATTAGAATAATTTGCATTTTAAAAATGTGTTAAATTGGGGCACCTGGGTGGCTCAGTTGGTTAAGCGGCTACCTTCGGCTCAGGTCATGATCCTGGGGTCCTGGGATCGAGCCCCACGTTCGGCTCCCTGCTCAGCGGAGAGCCTGCTTCTCCCTCTCCCTCTGCCTGCCACTCTGCCTACTTGTGCTCTCTGTCTGTCAAATAAATAAATAAAATCTTTTAAAAAAATGTGTTGAATGTTTTAAATTATGATACAATATTAATAGTTTTAAATATGAGTTTAGAGTTGAATAATGGGCCTAAAACTAAAGTTGAATAGTAGTGGAACAGTATTAAAACTAGTTATTTGCCTCAGTAACCTGATGGTTTTTATATACATATCATATATGTGTATATATATGTATATGAAGTTGGCTGACAAGACATTACTTATATAAAAATTGTAGTTTGTTTTGACTGTTTAATCATTCATTGAGTGTCCTTTAAATGATCACTCAAAAGTCTTAACACAATGAGTCTTGTTTTGCTTTTCATTTCTGTATGTGTTCTTAACCTAGCCCTTGCCTTTGAATTAAAGGTGTTTTTTTTTCTTTTTGTTTGTTTGTTTAGCTTCCTGGGAGTTGATTGTCTCTGAAGAAACATGAAGACACACTGTGTTGTTATGCTTACTCTAGCCATCCTAGTGTTCCTGACATGGGTCCCTGTGTCACTGAGTTGTAACAAAGCACTCTGTGCTAGTGATGTGAGCAAATGCCTCATTCAGGTAGGACTAAGTGTACTTTTATTAATATTAAAATGTAAAAGAGATAAAGAGTGCATATATACAGATATAGAGTGTGTGTGTGTGTGTGTGTGTGTGTGTGTGTGTGTGTGTGTATTACAGTGTAAGGCCTGAGTATTAAGTCAGCTCCTGAGGTACTGAACCATGACACACTGGTCTGGGTTTTTGCCCCCATAGTTTTCTTGCATATTCCCAAGGTCAGATTCAAGAAGTTTGGTGCTGAAAATAATATCCAGTTTCATAAATATGCCATTACAAAGTGATGAACACTCCATTCAGATAAAGTAAAGGGTTTTCTTGTATTATCTAGTTTATATACCAAAGAAGCTCAATTACTATATTTAGAAAAAAGCTAGTCAAATAATAGAAAAATTGTTCCTTTATATAAAGTAATAGTTGTCTATTCTGTGCAACGGTTATCCCAAATGTAGCAATTAATGCAGTAAACATTTATGTCATGCAGTGTCTGAGGGTTAGGAGTCTAGGAGCAGTTGAGCTGGGTGGTTCTGGCTCAGGGTCTCTCACAAGATTGCAGGCAAATTGTCGGCTGAGATTGTGGAGAATCTGCTTCAAAAACACTTGACAATTATGTCTCTTTCAGTCATCAGGATAAGCCTAGGGATGTAGCTACCACTGTCATTTTTCTGAAGAAAAAATTGAGGTTAAGTAATTTGGTTAGGTTCATATAGCTAGTAAGTGACTGTAGAATGAGGTCTTTAACTCCAAAGCCTGTGGCCTTCCCACTAACCATACTGGTTATTACTCCATAAAGTTGTGTTAATTAGTGTTAATATAGCTGTTCTCTCTTTTCTCATCCTGTTAGACCATCTGCAGTCTTGTGCCTTTTGTGTGTGTCTGTATTTATTAGCCTCCCTTTTAATTTTTGGTTGTTGGCTAAGAAATCCGGTAACCACACATATTAGAATTCTGTGTAAGGTATGAGTCAGCTGTAATTCTGACATGGAGCAGTTGTGTGTATGTACTATAAGTGATAATGATTTTTATAGATTTGAGGTATTTTGTATTCATTTTGGACATTTTGGTCCTTCTCATTAATAGTTCGAGATCCTTGGAAGCCTGGCCTTTGTCTGAGTGTAGTTTGCCACCATCTCATACTCTCTTTACCCTTACTTTGCATTTCAAATCAAAACATTGAAATAGAGAAGTTTGTTGGTTGGTTTGTTTTTATTTTTTTTCACTGTGGACATTTTTCAAGCATAAATAGAAGAAGAGAGGAGTATAGTGAAGGGCAGTCCGGCAATTAACTCAGGCTACCCATGTTTCATCTCTGTTCCTCTACACTGCCCACCCCAGCTATGTCTTAATTTTAGGCAAATTCCTGATACTGTTTTATCATAATTCTAATATCTACATTTTAAAGATAAGAACTCTAAAACACAGATATTAGCAATTTACGGGGTGCCTGGCTGGCTCCATTGGAAGACCATGATACGATCTCAGGGTTGTGGGTTCGAGCCCCACATTGGGTGTAGAGATGACTGAAAAACAAAAACAAAAACAAACCCCAAATAATCTTAAAAAGAATTAACAGTAATTTTAAATATCATCTAATTTTATACATGGAAGTCTTGATATGGCATGTCTGCTTAGGCTCATGCTGGCAGAAAACTTTGTAGTCTGTATGTGAAGTCCAGCTTTGTGCTCTGGTCTGATGGGGAAGTGGTGCCCCTTCCCACGTTGCTTCAATGTAGCTTTATTATTATTAGAAATAAAGTATCGCAACAATTGCTATGTTCATGTTCAGGTAGAATTTCACTTAAATGCCACAATATTTTTGACTCTCCAAATCTATAATTTCCATTAGTTCAAATAATTAAAAATTGGATTTTATTAAAATAACTTGCTTGGTAAAGGAGTATTTTAAAAAGATAGCTTTTGGTTAATATTGATAAATACCCTCAAAGGTTTTCGGTTTGTTTCTTTTGCTTTTAAATTAAAAAATATGTAGGAGCACCTGGGTGGCTCAGTTGGTTAAACATCTGCCTTCAGCTCAGGTCATGATCTCAGGGTACTGGGCTCAAGCCCCGCATCCCGTTCCCCACTCAGCGGGGAGTCTGCTTGTCCCTCTGCCCTCCCCCCACTTGTGCACACTTTCTCTCAAATAAATAAATCGAATCTTTTTAAAAATTAATTAATTTAAAAATATGTAATACAAAATACTTCAAAAAGTAAAGACTACTATGAGTGTAAAAACTGGAAAATTGAGTGAGCTTCACCTGTTAAATGGTGACTCTAGTTATTTCATTGGAAAGAAGCTAGGACTTGTTTTCTTTACCATTAATTCAGTGATGCTAACGTTTCTCAGATTCCTGTTGTTCCTTCAGAGCCAGGAATCATCAAATCTTTTTCTGGAGTGGTAGAGACAACATTTCTGGTACATAGTGGCAGAGTATTTGAAGCTAAAAATATTGCAGGCTTGAGAATTAGGGATTTTCTTATTCATTTATTCACAAACACTTATTGGACATTGAAGGAAAATGTGATTAGTTCCACCATTTGACTGATTTTGTGGTCTCCAAAACTCCAGCAGATTATTTCACATTCTGAGCTTTATTTTCCTTGTATTCCTCTTACTATGGCTATGTAACCACCCCAGAAATCAGTGGCTGAAAACAAGGTTGATTTTGCCCATGAATTTGCATTCTGCCGGGGTGGGTGGGGTAACTCATCTTTGCACCACACAGCACTAGGGCAGCTTAAAGGCTGAGGGCTGGACTTATCTGAAGCAGCACTATTCTGTAGAACTTTCTACAATGATAGAAACAGTCTACATCTGCCTTGTGCAGTGCAGTAGAAACTAGCCACATGAGGCTATTGAGCACTTGGAATATGACTTGTGTGATTGAAAAATAGATTTTTAAATTTTATTTAGTTTTAATTAATTGAAATGTAAATAGCTACATGTGACTAGTGGCTACTATACTGGATCTCACAAATCTGAAGGCTCACTGATAAGTCTAACACCTGGGCTAGAAAGATTCTTCAGCACTCTCATTCTGTCTCTCTCGCTCTCAGTCACTTACTTTCTCAGTTGTCTCTCTATATGACCTCTCTAGTGTGCTGGTTTAAGACTAGCTAGATATCTTACATATTGGCTCAGGGCTCCCAAGATACATGCCTCATGAAAGAGAGCTAGAGGAATATGTATTGCCTTTTATGGTCTCACCTTCGAGGTTACGTACTACTTGCACCATAGTCATTGGTCCACCTGGATTTAAGTGGAGGGAACATAGGCCCTACCTCTGATGGAGGAGCATAAAAAGAGCGTATGGCATAAAATGGCATGGACATCTTTGAAAAATACATACATATTAAGTGTAAAATAGATTGGCCGGCTAGGTGATCTCAGAGTTTCCTTCTAGTTCTATATAGTTCTAAAGAAAGAAAACAACTATTATGTGTTAAATATTCTCTTTTTTAAAAATCAGAGTAAGAAAGGCATTTCTCTCTCTTTTTTTATTGAAGTATAATTGACATACAATGTTACATTAGTTTCAAGTATACAGCATGTTGATTTGACAATTCTATACATTAGTGCTCACTATAATTAAGTGTAGTTACCATTACAATATTACTTTTTTAAAGATTTTATTTTATTTATTTGAGAGAGAGCAAGCAAGAGAGAGCACAAGCAGGGGAGAGGGGCAGAGAGCGTGGGATTAAGCAGACTCCCCGCTGAGCAGGGAACCTGACTCAAGGCTCCATCCCAGGACCCAGGGATAATGACCTGAGCCAAAGGCAGACGCTTAACTGATTGAGCCACCCAAGTGCTCCTGTTATTACAATATTATTGACTATATTCCCTATGCAGTACTTTCCATTGCTATGACTTATTTTATACCTGGAAGTTTGTAAGTATACCTCTTAATCTCCATTATCTATTTTCCCCATCTCTCCTTCCCCACAGCCATTAATTTGTTCTCTATATTTAAGAATGTTTGTCTTATTTTTCAGATTCCACATGTAAGTGAAATCATATGGTATTTGTCTTTTTCTGTTTGACTCTTTTCATATAGCATAATACTCTCTAGGTCTGTCCGTGTTGTCGCAAATGGCAAGATCTCATTCTTTTTTATGGCTGAGTAATACTCCTGTGTGTGTGTGTGTGTGTGTGTGTGTGTGTGTGTGTGTGTATACACTACTCTTCTTTATCCATTCATCTACCTATGGACACTTGGGTTGCTTCCATATCTTGGCTGTTATAAGTAATGCTGCAATAAACATAGCATGTATCTTTTCAAATTAGTGTTTTCCTTTTCTTTGGGTAGTTGGATTATATGGTATTGTATGTATTTCTATTTTTAATTTTTTGAGTTACCTCCATACTGTTTCCTACAGTGTTTGCACTAACTTAACATTCCCACCAACAGTGCACGAGGGTTCCTTTTTCTCCACATCCTTGCCAACACTTGTTATTCCTTGTCTTTTTGATGGTAGCCTTTCTGACTGGTATGAAGTTATACTTCATTGTGGTTTTGATTTGCATTTTCCTGATGATTAGTGATGTTGAACATCTCATGTGTCTGTTGGCCATCTGGATGTCTTCTTTGGAAAAATATCTCTTCAGGTCCTCTGCCCATTTTTAATTGGATTATTTGGGTTTTTTGGGTGTTGAGTTGTAGAAGTTCTTTATGTTTTGGATACTAACTCTTTATCAGATATATTATTTGCAAATATCTTTTCCCATTCGCTAAGTTACCTTTTTGGTTTTTTCTTTTATTTTTCTTGCACTGTGCAAAAGCTTTTTATTTTGGTGTAGTCCAGCTAGTTTGCTTTTGTTTCCCTTGCCTCAGGAGACATATCTAGAAAAATATTGCTAAGACCGATGTCCAAGACATTATTGCCTATGTTTTGTTTTAAGAGTTTTATGGTTTCAGGTCTCATTTTTAGGCCTTTCATCCATTTTGAGTTTATTTTTATGTATGGTGTAAGAAAGTGGTCCAGCTTCATTCGCATGTAGCTGTCCAGTTTTTCCAACACTGTTTATTGAAGGAACTGTCTTTTCCCCATTGCATATTCTTGCCTCCTTTGTTGTAGATTAATTGACCATATAGGTGTGGGTTTCTTTTTGGGCTCTCTCTCCTTTTCATTGATCTGTGTGTCTGTTTTTGTGCCAATACAATACTGTTTTGATCACTACAGCTTTGTAATATAACTTGAAGTCTGAAATTGTGGCGCCACCAACTTTGCTTTTCTTTTTCAAGATTGCTTTGCTATTCAGGTCTTTTGTAGTTCTATACAAATTTTAGTATTATTCTAGTTCTGTGAAAAATGCTGTTGGTATTTTGATAGGGATTGCTTTATTTTTTTTTTTTAATTTATTTGAGAGAGAGAGTGAGAGAGGACATGAGAACAGGGTGAGGGGCAGAGGAAGAAGCAGACTCCCTGCTGAGCAGGGAGGCCGATGCGGGACTTGACCCCAGGACCCTGGGATCATGACCTGAGCCGAAGGCAGTCGCTTAACCAACTGAGCCACACAGGCGCCCAATAGGGATTGCTTTAAATGTGTAGATTACTTTGGGTAGTATGGACGTTTTAACAATATTTGTTCTTCCAGTCCATGAGCATAGTCTGTCTTTCCCTTTCTTTGTATCATCTTCAGTTTCTTTCATAAGTGTCTTATAGTTTTAAGAGTATAGGTTTCTCACCGCCTTGGTTAAATTTATTCTTAGATATTCTTTCTGTGCAACTGTAAATGGGGTTGTTTTTTTACTTTCTCTTTCTGCTACTTTATTATTAGTGTATAGAAATGCAGTAGATTTCTGCATCCTGCAACTTTATAGAATTCATTTAGCAGCTCTAGTAGTTTTTTGGTGAAGTCTTTAGGGTTTTCTATATATAGTATCATGTCATCTGCAAAGAGTGAGTTTTACTTCTTCTTTACCAATTTGGATGCCTTTTATTTCTTTTTCTTGTCGATTGCTGCAGGTAGGACTTCCAGTTTGTTGAATAAAAGTAATGAGTGGACATCCTTGTCTTGTTCCTGATCTTAGAGGAAAAGCTTTCAGTTTTTCATCATTGAGTATGATGTTAGCTGTGGGATTTTTCATATGTGGCTCCTTTATGTTGGAGCATGTTCTCTCTAAACCCACTTTGTGGAATTTTATCATGAATGTGCTTTGTCAAATGCTTTTTCTGCATCTACTGAAGTAATCATATTGTTTTTATCCTTCCTCGCGTTGATATGATGTATCACATTGATTAATTTGCAAATATTGAACCACCCATGCATCCTTGGAATAAATCCCACTTGATCATGGTAAATTATTTTTTTTAATGTACTGTTGAATTTGGTTTGCTAGTATTTTGTTAGGATTTTTGCATCCATGTTCATTAGAGATATTGACCTGTAGTTCTCTTTTTTTGTGGTGTCTTTGGTTTTGGTACCAGGGTGATACTGGCCTCATAGAATGAATTTGGAAGTTTTCCTTCGTCTATTTTTTGGAGTAGTTTGAGAAGAATAGGTATTAATGCTTAATTTTTTTTTAAAGATTTTTTTTATTTAAGAGGGAGTGGGGGTGCAGAGGGAGAGAATCTTCAAGCACACTCCCTGTTGAGTGTGGAGCCTGAGATCATGACCTGAGCCAAAGTAAGATGCTTAACTGGCTGAGCCACCCAGGCGCCCCAGTATTTCTTTAAGTGTTTGGTAAAATTCCCCTGTGAAGCTGACTGATCCTGAACTTTTGTTTGTTGGGAGTTTTTTTTTTTTTTTAAGATTTTATTTATTTATTTGACTGAGAGAGAGACAGCAAGAGAGGGAACACAAGCAAGGGGAGTAGGAGAGGGAGAAGCAGGCTTCCCGCTGAGCACGAGAGCCCGATGCGGGGCTGGATCCCAGGACCCTGGGATCATGACCTGAGCTGAAGGCAGATGCTTAATGACTGAGCCACCCAGGCGCCCCTTGTTGGGAGTTTTTTGATTACTGATTCAATTTCTTTACTAGTAATAAGTCTGTTCAAACTTTCTATTTCTTCCTGATTCAGTTTTGGAAGATGGTATGTTTCTAGAATATTATCCATTTCTTTTCAAGTTGTCCGATTTGTTGGCATATAATTTTTCATAATATCCTTTATATACATATACTTTTAAAGATTTTATTTATTTATTTGACAGAGAGAGAGACAGCGAGACAGGGACCACAAGCAGGGGGAATGGGAGAGGGAGAAGCCAGCTTCCCGCGGAGCAGAGAGCCCGATGCGGGGCTCGATCCCAGGACTCTGGGATCATGACCTGAGCCGAAGGCAGACGCTTAACGACTGAGCCACCCAGGCGCCCCCTCATGATATCCTTTATATTTTTCATGAAACCTTTATATCACTCTGGTGTTGGTTATTTATCCTCCCTTATTTCTGATTTTATTTGAGCCCTCCCTCTTTTTTTTTTTTTTTTTTTTAAAGATTTTACCTATTTGACAGAGAGAGACACAGCAAGAGAGGGAACACAAGCAGGGAGAGTGGGAGAGGGAGAGGGAGAAGCAGGCCTCCCGCCGAGGAGGGAACCCGATACGGGGCTCAATCCCAGGATCCTGGGATCATGACCCGAGCCGAAGGCAGACGCCTAACCATCTGAGCCACCCAGGTGCCCCTCCCTCTTTTTTTCTTGATGAGTCTGACTAAATATTTATCTATTTGGTTTAGCTTTTCAAAGAACCACCTCTTGGTTTCATTGATGTTTTCTATTATGTTTTTTCTCTTCATTTTATTTATTTCTGCTCTAATCTTTATTGTTTCCTTCCTCTTTCTAGGTTTGGGCTTTGTTCTTTTTTTTTTTCCTTTAGTTGTAAGGTTAGGTTGTTTATTTGAGATTTTTTTGTTTCTTGTGATAGATCTGTATTGCTATAAACTTCCCTTTTTGAACTGCTTTTGCTGCATCCCAAAGCTTTTGGACTGTTGTGTTTTCTTTTTTTTTTTTTTTTTTTTTTTAAAGATTTTATTTATTTATTTGAGAGAGAGAGAATGAGAGAGAGCACATGAGAGGAGGGAGGGTCAGAGGGAGAAGCAGACTCCCTGCCGAGCAGGGAGCCCGATGCGGGACTCGATCCAGGGACTCCAGGATCATGACCTGAGCCGAAGGCAGTCGCTTAACCAACTGAGCCACCCAGGCGCCCGGACTGTTGTGTTTTCATTTCCATTTGTCTTCATGTGTTTTTTTATTTCCTCTTTGATTTTATGGTTGACCCATCTTTTGTTTAATAGCATGTTGTTTAGCTTCCATGTATTTGTGGTTTTTCCAGAATTATTTCTTATAATTGATATCTAGTTTCATTGTGGTTAGAAAAGATGCTTGATATGATTTCAGTCTTTTTAAATTTATTGATATTTGTCTTATGGCCTAACGTGATCTATTCTGGAGAATGTGTACTTGGAAAGAAGTATATTTTGCTGTTTTTGGATGGAATGTTCTATGTATGTCTATTAGTCCTTCTGGTCTAATGTGTTGTTCAAAGCCACTGTTTCATTGTTGATCTATCTATCTTTCTTTCTTTCTTTCTTTCTTTCTTTCTTTCTTTCTTTCTTAAGATTTTATTTATTTATTTGAGAGAGAGAGAGAGCACATGAGTAGGGGGAGGGGCAGAGGGAGAAGCAGACTCCCCACTGAGCAGGGAGCCCGACATGGGGCTCAGTCCCAGGACCCTGGGGTCATGACTGGAGCTGAAGGCAGACGCCTAACTGACTGAGCCACCCAGGCTCAGTCTTCCTGTTGATTCCTTGTTGATTTTCTGTCTGGACGATCTATCCACTGATGTGAGTGGGGTGTTAAAGTCCCTACTATTATTGTATTGCTATCAGTTTCTCCCTTTATGTCTGTTAATATTTGCTTCATACATTAGGTTTTCCTATGTGGGGTGCATAGATATCGATAATTGTTATATCATCTTGTTTGATTGATCCCTTTGTCATTGTGTAGTACTTTCTTTGTCTCTTGCTATAGTCCTTTTTTTTTATTTAATTAATTTATTTGAGAGAGCACAAGCAGTGGCAGTGGCAGAGGGAGAGGGAGAGAATTTCAAACAGACCCAGTGCTGAGCACAAAGCCCCACACAGAGCTTGATCTCATGACCTTAAGATCATGACCTGAGCCAAAACCAAGAGTCAGGCATTCAACCAACTGAGACACCCAGGCGCCACCCCTACAGTCTTTGTTTTAAAATCTGTTTAATATTGCTACTCCAGGGTTTTCTTTTTTTTCCATTTTCATTGGCATGGTGAATGTGTTTTCATACCTTCACTTTCAGTCTTTATGTGTCTTTAGGTCTGACATAAGTCTCTTATAAGCAGCAGTTAGATGGGTCTTGTTTTTTTGTCCATTCAGTCACCCTTTGTCTTTTGATTGAAGCATTTAGTCCATTTGCATTTAAAGTAATTATTGATAGGTATGTACTTATTCCTGTTTTGTTAATTGTTTTCTGACTGTGTGGTTCCTACAGGACTCTTTAAAAAATCAAATTGTGGGGTGCCTGGGTGGCTCAGTTGGTTAAGTGTCTGCCTTCGGCTCAGGTCATGATCTCGGGGTCCTGGGATTAAGCCCTGTATCAGGCTCCCTGCTCAGGGGTGAGTCCGCTTCCCCCCCCCCCACGCCCCATCCCCCACTTGTGCTCTCTAATAAATAAATAAAATCTTTAGAAAAAATAAATAAAAAGTCAAATTGTTGGAAGGATACATAATGGAAAATAATCCCTTGAGTAATTCTCTCTACTCTTCATTTTGTTATTCAGGTTTAATCTTCCAAGTAATAGCTTCCACTTTTACTTCTTTGACTGTTGTTGGTTTTTTTAGCCATATGGTTAAATAATATGCTTCTACTACTGTTTTTTAACTTACCAATTCTAGATTATGTATCTAAACTGCCTTTCTGCTATATTAGATTAGGACATGGCTTACTTACCATTCTCTCCTCCCCCACTCCAACCCTGCCATAATTGTTGTACTGTTTTTAGTTTCTCTCATGGTTCTCTGTTTTCAGTTTCTACAATGTACTTAAACCTTTCTGTTCTGTCATATCATTTAAAAACACTATCTCTTGGGGCACCTGGGTGGCTCAGTCAGTTAAGTGTCTGCCTTCGACTCAGGCCCTGATCCCAGGGTCCTGGGATGGAGCCCCGGGTTGGGCTTCCTGCTCAGCGGGACGCCTGCTTCTTCCTCTGCCCCTCCCACCTGCTTGTGCTCTCTCTCAAATAAATAAATAAAATCTTTCAAAAAACCCCACTATCTCTTGATTCCTTCTGTAAGAGAAGGATATTAGTAGACCTCTTTTTCTTTTTAAATTTTATTTATTTATTTTTTTAGCAGTAGACAGAGTATAATTTTTTTTTTTTTAAGATTTTTATTTATTTATTTGACAGAGAGAGACACAGCCAGAGAGGGAACACAAGCAGGGGAGTGGGAGAGGGAGAAGCAGACTTCCCGCCAAGCAGGGAGCCTGATGTGGGGCTCGATCCCAGGACCCCGGGATCATGACCTGAGCCAAAGGCAGACGCTTAACGACTGAGCCACTCAGGCGCCCCTGACAGAGTATAATTTTTAAGAACTGTGCATGTGACTACCGTTTATCACCACACTTAGTATCATAGAAAGCAAAGAAGTCAGTTTTCTTGCATTTGTGAATACTGCCCTCAAAATTTTCTGCTTTTGGAGTAACTTCTGATGGCTGTCTCAAAGTCTGTGGGGAATGGAGTGTAACCTGTACTTTTACTTTTATATCATCAAGCTTGATAACATCTATATTCTGAAGGCACTTAGTGTAACAGTTAAGAGCATGAACTCTGAAACCAGACTGTCTGAGTTTGAATCCAGTTCTGTGATGTACAAGCTATCTGACCTTGGGCAAGGGAGTTAACGTTTCAGTGCCTCAATTTCCTTGTCTGTGAAATAGTAATAATAACCATACCTACTGTGTGTGGATATTGTGAGGATAGAGTACTTAGATCAGTTGCTAGTATGTAAGTGCTACAGCCGTAAATATTATTGTTAGTTCTTTGTTTTGTAACGAGTTTGAATCTTCCATGCTTTATTTACAGATATATTCTAAAATTGACAGTCAATAAGCCATGTTTATTCTGTAATGATTTTATAAATATTGTTGACTCTGTGATCACACAGGGCACTGTGATTACATTTCCTTTCTTGAATAACTTTGCTTTTCTTGAGTTTCTAATTGTCTTTCTTGATTTTCCATCATCAGTCATTAACACCTTATGTTGTTTTAAATTCCTAGTCTGTTTTTTCCCTACAAAGGAGCCTCCTGTGCTATTGTTTCTAGACTTAACTGATTGCTGTTTAGGTCTGATGCAGGCTGTCCTGTAGTGCATCCACACCGCTACTTTCCTCAGTTGGCTCCACTATTTCTTTGATTCCATGTTCTTTATTTTTTTTTAAAGATTTTATTTATTTATTTGAGAGAGAAAGACACAGCGAGAGAGGGAACGCAAGCAGGGGGAGTGGGAGAGGGAGAAGCAGGCTTCCCGCTGAGCAGGGAGCCCGATGTGGGGCTTGATCCCAGGACCCTGGGATCATGACCTGAGCCGAAGGCAAACACTTAACGACTGAACCACCCAGGTGCCCCTGTCTTGTTCTTTCTTGATTTAGTCTCATTTTGTTGTAACATGCCCTAGAGTATCTTCTAACAAAGGCAATATTGGGAGGAAATGTTCTGGGTGCTATATCTCTTTAAAATGCATTTATTCTCATTTTATTTATAGCTGATAGGTGATTTGCCTGAATATAGAATTATTACATTATTTCTCCTGGGAACTTTGAAGACATTTTCTAACTGTTTTTATGCTGCTGGCATTCAATATTGCTAGTAGGAAGTCTGATGCCAATCTGTGTTTTATTCTCTGTAGGTGACTTTGTTTCTTCCTTTTCTCTGGAAACCTTGAGTTTCATCTCCTGATCCTTGGTGTGGGCATTGTGATGGGCACCTTATAAATCTCTTTTAGGAAACAGGGGGTTTGTTTTGAGCTCAAGACTGGGATATTCCCTTTTATTATTATGTTTATATATAACATCCACCCCTTTTTCCTGGAACTCTGGTTAGTGTAAGTTTAAGACAGATTCTCTAAGTCTTAGTTTTTTTAAACAGCTTTATTGAGATATAATTCTAATACTATAAATTGCACCCATTTAAATGTGCAATTCATTGGTTTTTATTGTATTCACAGAGTTATACAGCCATCACCATAATCTAATTTTAGAACATTTTGATCACCCTAAAAAGAAAATTCATACCCATTAGCAGTCACTCCCCAATCCTTCTTCCCAACTCCTAGGCAATCACTAATCTACTTTGTCTTTCTGTATGCCAATTTTGGACATTTAATATTATTGGAATCATATGATATGTTGTCTTTTATGTCTGGCTTCTTTTTTGAGCATAATTCTTTCATGATTCATCCATGTTATAATAAGTATCAGTACTTCATTATTTTATGGTCAAACAGTATTCCACAGTATAGATATACTACATTTAATTTATCCATTCATCAGTTGATGAATATTTGGATTGTTTTCACTTTTTGGCTATGGCGAATAATGCTGCTGTGAGTATTCATGTACAAGTTTTTAAGGTGGATGTATATTTTCATTTCTTTTGGGTATATACCGAGGAGTGGAATTTTTAGGCCATATTTTCTGTGTTTAACATTTTGAGGAACTGCTAATGACTTCATACATTCCCAGCACTAGTGTGTGAGGGTTCCAGTGAACCTATGCCCATTTTTAAATTGGCTTATTTGTCTTTTCATTGTTGAGTTACAAGAGTTCTTTATATATTATGGGTACAAATCCCCTATCAAAAATATGATTTGCAAGTAATTTCTCTCATTCTGTGGGTTGTCTTTTTACTTGCCTGATGGTATCATTTGCAATACAAAAATTTAAAATTTTGATATAGTCTACTTTATCTACTTTTTCTTTTGTTGCTTATGCATTTGGTGTTTTGGCTAAAAAACTATTAGCCTAATTCAAGGTCATAAAGATCTACTTGTATATTTTCCTCTATTTTATTTTGTAGTTTTAGCTCTTATATTTAGGTCTATGATTTATTTTGAGTTGATTTTTGTGTGTCCAACTTTGTTCTTTTGTGTATGGATTGCCAGTTATCCCAGCACCATTTTTTGAGAAGACTATTTTTTCCCTATGGAATTATTTTTGGCACCCTTGTTGAAAATAAGTTGACCAAAAGGATAAGAGCTTATTTCTGAACTTTCACTTCTTTTCCATTGATATATATGTTTATCTTTATGTAAATACCATGTTGTCTTGATTACCATAGCTTTGTGGCATATTTTGGAATCAGGAAGTATGAGTTTTCCAGTTTTGTTCTATTCAAAGATTGTTTTGACTATTTTGGGTCCCTTGTATTACCATATGAATTTTAAAATCAGCTTGTTAATTTCTGCATTAAAACCAGCCAAGAATTTTTAAAAAAATAATTGACTTTACTTTTTAGAGTAGTTTAAGGTTTATAGAAAAATTGAGCAGAAAGTGCAGAAAGATCCAGTATACCCTTTCCCCCACACACACCCACTATTTCCTCAGTTATTAACATCCTGCATTAGTTGGTATATTTGTTACAAGTGATGAACCAGTACTGACACACTATTATTAACTAATGTCCTTAGGGCTTATATTAGGGTTCATTCTTTGTGTTGTACAGTTCTATGGGTTTTGACAGGTGTGTAATGTCATATATCTGCAGTTACAGTATAGCAGAATAGTTCAATTGCCCTAAAAATCCCCTGTGCTTCCACCTGATCCTCCCTTCCTTCCCCTCCCCCCCCAACCCCTCCCCAGCCTTTGGCAACCACTAATCTCTTTTACTATCTCTATAGTTTTGTTTCCAGTCTGTTGTATAATTGGAATTATACAGTATATGGCCTTTCCAGGCTGCTTTCTTTCACTTAGAAATATGCATTTAGGGTTTTTCCGTGTCTTTTTGTGGCTTGATAGATAATTTCTTTTTATTGCTGATTTATATTCCATTGTATAGATGTATCATAATTTGTCCATTCAGTTGTTGAGGGACATCTTGATTTCTTCCAAGTTTTGGCAATTAACAGTAAAGCTGCTACAAATATCCATGTGCAGATTTTTGTGTAGACATAAATTCTCAGCTCATGATAAATACCAAGAAGCACAATTGCTAGATCATATTCTAAGAGTATGTTTACTTTTGTAAGGAACTGCCAAACTGTCTTCCAAAGTGGCTCTACATCCTTGTCAACATTTAGTGTTCTCAGTGTTTTGAATTTTAGCCATTCTGAAAGGTATATATTGGTGTCTCGTTATTTTATTTTATTTATTTTTTTAAGTAGGCTCCATGCCCAGCGTGAGGCCCAACACAGGGCTTGAACTGACAACCCTGAGATCAGGACCTGAGCTGAGATCAAGAATCGGTTGCTTAACCAACTGAGCCACCCAGGCACCCCAGTGTCTCGTTATTTTAATTTGCAGTTCCCTACCAGCATGATATTGAGCATCTTTTCATATGCTTTATTTGCCATCTGTATATCATCTTTGGTAGATGCCTATATCTTTTGCCCACTTTTAAATAAAATTGTCCATTTTCTTACCGTTGAGTTTTAAAAGTTCTTTGTATATTTTGGATAACAATCCTTGATGTCTTTTGCAAATATTTTCTCTCAGTCTGTGGCTTGTCTTCTCTTCTCATTCTCTTGACAGCGTATTTTGCAGATCAGAAGGGGTTTTTGTTGTTTTTGTTTCTTTAATTTAAAAAAAAAATTTATTTAATCAATCTCTACACCCAATGTGAGGCTCGAACTCATGCCCCAAGATCAAGAGGCACATGCTTTTCTGATTGAGCCACCCAGGTGCCCCGCAGAGCGGAAGTTTTTAATTTTAATGAGGTCAAGCTTCTCCATTTTTTCTTTCATGGATTGTGCTTTTGGTGTTGCCAGCTGGGATTCTGAAAGGGATTGCATTAAATTTGTAGATCAGTTTGGGAAGGCTTGCCATCTTAACAGTGTTAAGTCTTCTGATTCCTGAACATGAATGTCTTTCCTTTTATTTAGATTTTTCTTTAATTTCTTTCAACAATATTTTGCAGTTTTCAGAGTGCAAGTCTTATACTTCTTCTGTTAATTTATTTGCAAGTATTTAATTCTTTTTGCTGTTGTTATAACTGGAATTGTTTTCTTAATTTCATTATCAGATTGTTCATTGCTTGTATATATTGTTATAGATCTTAAATCTGTTTTCACCATTCTTTTCTTCATTCTGGGAGATTTCCTGTGCCAAGAATTGTTAACTGAGGTCACTGGATCCTTTAAAGGCTTTAGGGGATCCCCAAAATTATATTCAAAATTGTATGTGTACAGTTTTCGTAGAAGAAACGTCCATACCTTTTAGGAGGTTCTCAAAGTGGTTGATGGCTCTGGAAAGGTTAAGGATTACTGAGGTTTTGCCTTCCATTGCACATACTAAGTTATCACTAAAATTCTTTCACATTGGGGCGCCTGAATGGCTCAGTCATTAAGCATCTGCCTTCGGCTCAGATCATGATCCCAGGGTCTTGGGATCAAGCCCTGCACTGGGCTCCCTGTTCGGCGGGAAGCCTGCTTCTCCCTCTCCCACCTCCCCTGCTTGTGTTTCCTCTCTCTCTCTCTCTGTCAAATAAATAAATAAAATCTTAAAAAAAAATAAAAATAAAAACATAAAATTCTTTCAAATTCAGCAAAGTACAAGGCATGTTGACATTTTAGATGACCGTAATAGCTTTTCTCCTTAAACTGTGGAAGAAGAACAGGTACAGAAATGAAGGTGGGAGATAAGTACTTTAAGAAGGGCAATGCTATAGAAGTTTAAAGAAAGAAACTACTTCCCTCTTACAGGGAATTTTGATTCTCTTTTTGTAATTTTGGTTTGGTTTGAGCAACATCTGTAGTGTTGAAATGATGTACTGTGAGGATAAGTTAGAACATTTGCTTATGTTGAGCCCTCTGCAACTCATGAAATAACTGAGTATAAAAAATTTTCCCTGGAAGCTCATAGTCATGTAAATATTTGTTACCAGCGTGGTTGCAAGGCAGCATGGTCATTCCCACCACTCCTACAAGTTGCTATGCATAAGGGTGGTCCCTGTATAAATATTTATTTTTTGCTTCTGGCAGGAAGGAAATCTAACTTTAAACATCAAGAAAGTAAAATTGTCGTCTTGGTGTATTTCCTTGTTCATATAATGAATGATTTAGCTGTTCTATTTCAGGGGGCAAAAATGGTCATATAAGATTTTGCTTTTAACTAGATCTTAACTAGTTTTCATCTTCTGTGAAAAGAACATTTAAAATTTATATTAATATTGTGCTTCTACCCCAGAAATCTCAAGACCTGTTTTTTATTATGAATGGAAAAACCCCTTACTGACTTTGGCTAACATTTATGGTCATATTTAGGATGATATAAACATATTTCATGAAAATTTTCAAACTTACGTTCAGAGATCATTGATGCATTATTTTAGCACTTTACTGGTTATCTGAATATTTATTTAGCACTTTCATGTACTAAATCAACAGTCTGCTTTTTTTAACTGTCAAATCTTAGATTTTCTGAAATAAGTTGGGATTTCTAAATAATTTTTTTATTAATCTAGTTTCTACAAGTGTATTTTGTCCTAAGTTAAAAATATAAGTAGTTCTGGGGCGTCTGGGTGGCTCAGTTGTTAAGCATCTGCCTTTGGCTCAGGTCATGATCCCAGGATCCTGGGATCGAGCCCTGCATTGGGCTCCCTGCTCAGCGGGAAGCCTGCTTCTCCCTCTCCCACTCCCCCTGCTTGTGTTCCCTCTCTCGCTGTGTCTCTCTCTGTCAAATAAATAAAATCTTTAAAAAGTATATATATATATATATATATATATATATATATATATATATATATATATAGCTCAGATAATTTCAGGGCTTTTTAATCACAATAAATTAAAATATTAACTTTTTCCTCCTTGTTTTTTTTTTTATTCAGTGCTAAATTCCACATTAGTCTCTTGCTACAGTTATCTTGATTTGTTATTATACCAGTAATACTTTGGTTTACAATATACAGTGTTTCTTCTTTCCTTGAAAAAACATTACCTTATTTTCCTGTAGTGTTTTTTCCTCTTCATTCTACTTCACTGCTCTTAAAAGTTATGGCTGCAGTTCATTTGTGTACTGTTTTGCTGCAACTCATTTTTGTACTGTTTTGCTTCAGTTAATGCCTCATGAAAATCTTTGAAATCAATGTCCAAAAGTAATGTTATGCCTGATGTAATTAAGGGAAGAATAAGTCATTGTCTCCCTCTCAAATGTTTAATGTGGTTAGAATAGCTGCTAAAATAAACTAAAATTTATTTTCATTGGCTGTTTCACATGTTGAATTATTTTTATTCTATTTTATTTTTTAAAATATTTATTTATTTTAGAGAGAGCAAGCATGAGCGGTAGGGGGAGAGGGAGAGAGAATCTCAGGCAGACTCCACGCTGAATGGGAAGCCTGACGTGGGGCTTGATTTCATGACCCTGAGATCATGACCTGAGCCAAAGCTGAGTCTGATGCTTAACCAACTGTGCCACCCAGGTGTCCTTCACCTGTTGAATTATTACATTAAGACAAAGATGAAGATTTCATTGGTGCACTTGGAAATTTTCAAATATGCGTATAATAGGGAGTATAATAAAATACCCCCACACCCAGTTTACTTATCACTCAGCTTCAACAGTGATCCACAAATGGCCAGTTCAGTTTCATCCATCCCCCACTTCACCCCATCTGGATTATTTTAAAGAAATTCATTGGGCCACTTTTAAAGTAAGTAGGATTAAAATTTTGTGACTATGTTTATATAAGAAATGGATGCCATTTGACATATTTTGATAGTTCATACATGAACTTGTATCCTGATTTATTTAGCTAAAATAATAAATTCTGTTTTCAGTAGTGTTTCACTTAAGTTTATATTATTTTTAGGGCAAAAGTTTACTAATCAGTTAGAATTTATAAAGAGCAACATGATAAAAAGATTCACTTTAGCTATTTCTGTTTGAAGTTTAAGTTTGTTCATGTTCTCCTTACAGAGCACTAATATAACAGATTTATTGTAACCTAACAATTATAATTATGTTCATTCTTTTGAATAAAATCTGATTTTTTGAGGATGTCTTGTTTTATATGTTTGTTTTTAAATATCCGTTTGAGGGGCGCCTTGGTGGCTCAGTTGGTTAAATGTCAGACTCTTGATTTCAGCTCAGGTCACGATCTCAGGATTGTGAGATCGAGCCCTGAGTCAGGCTCAGATTCCCTCTCTTCCTCTACCCCGTTCCCACTCTCTCCCTCAAAAAAAAAAAAAAATCCACTTGACCTAAGTAAAGGTTGTAAAAGTACGTCAGCATAGGTACAACGTAATGTTTGTTGATTATTGATGCTTACAGGTTATACAATTACTTAATTAACTTTGTTCTTACCCTGCTGGTGGGGGTATTTTTTTAAATTTTAATTCCAGTATAGTTAACATACAATGTTAGTTTCAGGTGTACAGTATAGTGATTCAACAATTCTGTACGTTACTCAGTGTTTATCATGGTAAGTGTACTCTTAATCCTCTTCACCTGTTTCACACATCCCCCCCCACCTACCTTCCTTCTGGTAGCCATCAGTTTGTTCTCTATAGTTCAGAGTTTGTTTTTTGATTTGTCTCTTTTTTTCTTTGTTCATTTGTCTTCTTTCTTAAATTCCGTATGAGTGAAATCATATGGTATTTGTCTCTATCTAATTTCACTTAGCATTATACCCTTAGATCTATCCATGTTGTTGCATATGGCAAGATTTCATTCTTTTTTATGGCTGAGTAATATTCCAGTGTGTGTGTGTGTGTGTGTGTGTAGACACACACACCGCATCTTCTGTATTCATTCATCTATCAATGAACACTTAGGTTGTTTCCCTATCTTGTCTATTGTAAATAATGCTGCAGTAAACGTAAGGAATACATATATCTTTTCAAATTAGTGTTTTTGTAATCTTTGCGTAAATATCCAGTAGTGGAATTACTGGATCATACAGTAATTCTACTTTTAGTTTTTTTGGTAACCTCCATAATGTTTTCCACAGTGCCTGTACCAGTTTGCATTCCCACCAACCATGCACAGGGTTCTTTTTTTTCCACATCCTTGCCAACACTTGTTGTTTCTCGTGTTTTTGATTTTAGCCATTCTGATAAGTATGAGGTGATATCTCATTGTGGTTTTGATTTGCTTTTCCCTGCTGATTAGTGATGTTGAGCATCTTTTCATGTGTCTGTTGGCCATCTGTATGTCTTCTTTAGAGAAAGGTCTTCTGTCCATTTTTAAATCAGATTATTTGTTTTTCTTGGTGTTGTGTAAGTTCTTTACATATTTTGGATACTAACCCTTTGTCAGATATATCATTTGCAGTATCTTCTCCCATTCACTAGGTTGCCTTTTTGTTTTGTTGGTGGTTTCCTTTGCTGTGCAGAAGCTTTTTATTTTGATGTAGTCTCAGTAGTTTGTTTTTGCTTTTGTTTCCCTTGCCTCAGGAGACCTATCTAGAAAAAGGTTGCTATAGCCAATGTCAGAGAAATTACTACCTGTGCTCTCTTTTACAGTTTTTATGGTTTCAGGTCTCACATTTAGGTCTTTCATCCATTTTGAGTTTATTTTTGTGAATGGTATGAGAAAGTGGTCTAGTTTTATTCTTTTGCATGTAGCTGTCCAGTTTTCCCAACACTGTTTATTGAAGGAACTTTTTCCCATTGCATATTCTTGCTCTATTTGTTGAAGATTAATTGACTATAGAATTGTGGGCTTATTTCTGGGGTCTCTATTCGGTTCTGTTGATCTATGTATCTGTTTTTGTGCCAGTACCATACACTGTTTTGATTACTACACCTTTGTAGTATATCTTATAATCTGGGATTATGATACCTCCAGTTTTGTTCTTTTTCAAGATTGCTTTGGCTCTTCAGGCTCTTTTGTGGTTCAATCCAAATTTTCAGAGTATTCTAGTTTTGTGAAAAATATTATTGTATTTTGATAAGGATTGCATTAAATGTGTAGATTGCCTGGGGTAATATGGACAGTTTAACAATATTTGTTCTCCCAATCCATGAACATGGACTATCTTTCCATTTGTTTGTGTCCTCTTCAGTTTCTTTCATCAATGTTTTATAGTTTTTGGAGTACAGGTCTTTCACCTCCTTGGTTGTTTATTCCTAGGTGTTTTATTCTTTTGGGAGCAATTGTAAATGGGATTGTTTTCTTAATTTCTCTTTCTTCTACTTCATTATTAGTGTATAGGAATTCAGTGGATTTCTGTATATCAATTTTTTATCTTGCGACTTTACTGAATTCATTTATGAATTGTAGCAGTTTTTTGGTGGTGTCTTTAGGGTTTTCTATGTATAGTGTCATGTCATCTACAAAGAGTGAAAGTTTTGCTTCTTCCTTACCAATTTGGATGCCTTTTATTTTTTTCTTCTCTGATTGCTGTGGCTAGGACTTCCAGTACTATGTTGAATAAAAATGGTGAGAGTGGACATCCTTGGCTTGTTCCTGATCTTAGGGGAAAGGCTCTCAGTTTTTCACCACTGAGTGTGATGTTAGCTGTGGGTTTTTCATATATGGCCTTTATTATGTTGAGGTATGTTCCCTCTAGACCTACTTTGTTGGGGAGTTTTATCATGAGTGGATGTCTTACTTTGTCAGATGCTTTTTCTATTTCTGTTGAAATGCTCATATGGTTTTTATTCTTTCTCTTGTTGATGTGAGGTATCATGTTGATAGATTTGTAAATATTGCCTTGCATCTCTGGAATAAATCCTACTTGATCATGGTAAATATTTTTTTAAATGTATGTTTGGATTTGGTTTGCTAACATTTTGTTGAGGATTTTGCATCTGTGTTCATCAGAGATACTCGCCTATATTTCTCTTATTTTGTGGTGTCTTTGTCTGGTTTTGGTGTCAGGGTAATGCTGGCCTCATAGAATGAATTTAGAAGGTTTCCTTCCTCTTTAATTTTTTGGAATAAATAATAAATATAAAGAAAGAATTTTAAAAGCAAGAGAGAAAAGAAAAAATTCAGCATACCAATAAAAATCACCCAAGGGATTATTAAATTCAAAAAGACTGAAGTCCTACCATGCATCTTTTCCGATGACAATGCTATGAAACCAGAAATCAAGCACAATAAAAAATCTGGAAAAAAACACAGATACATGGAAGTTAAATAATATGCTACTAAACAATGAATGGGTCAGCCATGAAATCAAAGAGGAAATCGAAAAGTACATGGAGACAAATGAAAGCACAATGATTCAAAATCTTTGGAATGCAGCAAAAGCTGTTCTAAGAGGGAAGTTTATAACAGTGCAGGCCTACCTCAAGAATTTGTTGAGACTTGTTTTGTGGCCTAATAAGTGATGTGTTCTGGAGAATGTTCCATGTGCACTTGAGAAGAATCTGTATTCTGTTGTTTTAGGATGGAAAGTTCTGAATATATGTATTGGATCCATCCGGTTCAATGTGTCATTCAAAGCCACTGTTTCCTTGTTGATTTTCTGTTTGGCTTATCTCTCCATTGATGTAAGTGGGGTGTTAAAGTCCCGTACTATTATTGTATTATTATTGATTACTTCCTTTATGTTTGTTCTTAGGTGCTTTATATATTTGGGTGCTCCTATATTGGATGCATAAATATTTACAATTGTTTTATCTTGTTGGATTGTTCCCTTTATGATTAAATAGTGTCCTTTGTCTCTTATTACAGTCTTTGTTTTAAAGTCTATTTTGTCCGATATAAGTATTGCTACCTTGGCTTTCTTTTCACTTACATTTGCATGATGGATGGTTTTCCATTCCTTCACTTTCAATCTGCAGATGTCATTAGGTCTGAAATGAGTGTCTTGTAGGCAGCATATAGATAGATCTTGCTTTTTCATCCATTCCAGCACCCTGTGTCTTTTGACTGGAGCATTTAGTCTGTTTACATTCAAAATAATTATTGGTAGGTATGTATTTATTGCCATTTTGTTTCTTGTTTTACAGTTGTTTTTGTAGTTCTTCTCTGTTCCTTTATTCTCTTGCTCTGTTCTCTCACAGTTTGCTGGCTTTCTTCAGTGATATATTTGGATTCCCTTCTTGGTTTTTTGCATATCTGTTACTGTTTTTTTATTTGTGGTTACCATTAGTTACCATATATGACATCTTATGCATATAATAGTCTATATTAAGTTGATAGTTCCTTAAGTTTGAGCTCATTCTAAAAGCACTAATGTCCCCCCCCCAATGTTTTAGGTATATGGTATCATATTTTTCATCCTTTTATTTTTGAATCCCTTATTACTACTTCTGTGCTTCCTGCATTTCTTACTCCCACTTATGGTCTTTCCTTTCCACTCAGCAAGTCCTTTTTAATATTTCTTATAAGGCTGGTTTACTGGTGATTAATTCCTTTGACTTTTGTTTGTCTGGGAAACTCTTTTATCTCTCCTATTCTGAATGATAGTCTTGCTGGATAGAGTATTCTTGGTTGCAGGTTTTTCTTTTTCTTTCAGCACTTTGAATATATATCATGCCACTCCCTTCTGGCTTGTAAAGTTTCTGCTAAAAAATCAGCTTATGGGATGCCTGGGTGGCTCAGTCGTTAAGCATCTGCCTTCGGCTCAGGTCATGATCCCAGGGTCCTGGGATCAAGCCCCACATCAGGCTCCCTGCTCCGCGGGAAGCCTGCTTCTCCCTCTCCCCCACTCCCCCTGCTTGTATTCCCTCTCTCGCTGTGTCTCTCTCTGTCAAATAAATAAATAAAATCTTAAAAAAAAAAAAAATCAGCTTATAGCCTTACTTGGGTTTCCGTTATCTCACTTGATACCAAAGCCTGTAACGGAAAATCCAGCAGTACCATCCCCTTTTTATGACTGAAAAACGGAGAACCACTGTGACACACTGCAGTTTATGAGCTAGGACTTGAATCTAGATCCTGTAAGCCCAAGTCATTTCCTGTCTACTAGACTATCATGTTCTTTTCAGTGATGTTTCCCGGTTTTAACAACAGTGCTAACAAATTTCTAGATCTTGGCAATGGTTAGAGAATGGAAATATTTATCAGTAACCAAACACTGAAATATAAATAAGATTCTTCCTTAAGTTATTAGTTTTCCATTGCTGGCCTGGAAATTTGGAAGATCATAAAATAAACTTTTTTTTTTTTTAAGAGAGAGAGTGCAAGCAGAGAGAGAATATTTTTTTTTAAGATTTTATTTATTTGTCTGAGAGAGAGAGAGAAAAAAAAGCATGCACAAGTTGGTGGGGGGGGGGTAGCAGGTTCCCTGCTGAGCAGGGAACCTGATGCAGGACTCAATCCCAGGACCCTGGGATCATGACCTGAGCCGAAGGCAGACACTTAACCTACTGAGCCACCCAGGCGTCCTGGAAGAGGGAATCTTAAGCAGGTTCAATGTCCAGCACAGAGCCTGTCACAGGGCTCCATCTCATGACCGTGAGATCATGACCTGAGCCAAAATCAAAAGTCAGATGCCTAACCTACTGAGCCATCCAGGTGTCCCAATAAATTTTAACTCTTAAAGTCTAGTCTTAGATGAACCCCACCCCCCCCAATTTATTTTGCAGAGGATTAAGATCTCACCAAAACCTTAGTTGTGTAGACAATAGATTTGATGGACTCTTGATTGAATAATTATGTAAAATCTCTGTCTTCTGGCATTCAGAGATTTGAAATTCTGTGAGATAGTCAAGATTTTTCTAATACAAATGTAATAATGTTTTAAATTATTAGATTCTCCCTAAAACTTTTCATCTTGCCAGATTTTTATTTCATATATAAGCTTTTAAAACAGCTTGCCAAATTCTGAATACTCATGCTGGTCAATACAGGATAACCCAAATGTAAAAATTTCTGTTTCTCCTTTAGTATAAAGTTTTGATTTTTTCCATCATAAGTTTATTGAACAATGTGATTACTTTACGAACATATAGCATAGTACGTCACACAGAGAACAGATGTCTTATTCCATGTAACTCTGACTCTAGCATGCAAGAGCAGTGCTGGTAGAACAGCCTTGAGTCAGAAGACCTGATGTCAGAGCCCCAGTTGCAAGAACTCAGACAAGTCACTAACCTACTCCTTCTCAACCTTCTCAACTGTACCGTGAGCAACATCCACACTTTCTCTGAGCCTTGCAGACTAGAGAAGCAGATGATGTGGTCATTAACGGGCTGAAGCAACAAAAGAATTAAGTATTAAATTCCAACTCACTGGTTTTGCAACTCTTAGCCAATGATACTTATTTTACCTTTACAAACAATGATTAAACTTGGGCAGTAGCACTTCTAATTGTATTCAAGTAGAGAGTGAAAGATATAATAATGCCTTTGATTACACAACGTAAAGGATTGTTTAAGTTTAATTATGGGTTCATTCTAAGAAAGTAATAACTATAATTTTTGAAGTGCTAAATTAATAAGAAATAAGCTTTGTATTTCTCATTCCAGTGTTTAAAAAACAAGAATATCTAACCAAAACTGGGGTCAAATCTCAGCCCCTTACTAAATGATGTACAGATTTTATAATCTTACTTGAAAAATGAGGATAATAACTGCCTTGAAAAGGCCTTTATGAGAGTCAAGATAATGCATATAAAATGCCTAGCACAGTGCCTGTTAGTGTTATATAAAACCTACTTAGGAACTTTAGGGGAGGTAATAGCAGTAAAAAAGTGGAAGCATTGAATCAGCCTTTATTTTGGACTTCTGTGAACTTTGCATTAGGTTGTGATCACATGTTCCATCCAACTGAGCAGTACTCAAGTTTGGTCATGTGAGGTTAGGAAAATATATAAATAGCCAGTCCAAACAGAAAAATTCCACATCTCAAGTCAACCATATTTTCTACTTAAGTAGAGAAAGATAATAATCAAATTTTTGATAAAGAATAAGAAAGTGGGACACCCAAGAAGTGGGGGGCCCAACCACATTCATTTGCATCTGCATCTGCCTATGCACTGGAAGCATTTTCTACAGCAACACCTCGACCTCCTCGACGTCCTTGACCTCCACGTGGGGTCATCTGGGGTGTCAGGGTCCGACGAGCCAGGCCCAGGCTGCTGTGCAGCATGCCCGAGTGCTGCTCCAGCACCCTCTCCTGCTGCCACGTGGTTTTGGAGGTGCTGCAGGTGGCAGAGCAGCGCTGGCGCACCCCTGGAGTAGCCATTTAAAAAAACTAAATTTTAAATTAAAAAAAAAGTGAACAAGATATGGAAGGGATCAGGATTCAAGGTCTATTTCTGAATTTTGGCACATGGAATATCCTATTATGCAGTTAATAAATTATGTTGACAGAGTCTCACAATAGGGAAATGCTTATTTTTTTTTAGATCAGGAGAGTATACAGTCATGATTTTGTTAGAAATGTGTAGGAATTTACCAAAGTGGGTGGAATTTGGGGTGTTTTTCCTTCTACTCTAGTATATATTTTTCAGTATTTCATAATTAAAAAAATACTTAATTTTTTTTTAAAGTGTCCCTGTTACCTTGACGGTAACCTCTTTAAGAAAGCCTTTCTGGTTACTGAAGATTCATTTATGTCTTCATAACTAAAACCATTAAAGATAAAGTTTTCTTTTTAAGTTAAGCCTGCTTTATTTTTTTTTAAGATTTATTTATTTATTAGAGAGAGAGAGAGCATGTGCATGCAAGCTGGGAGAGGGGCAAAGGGAGAGAGAGAGAAAGAAGCACACACCCTGCTGAGTGCATAGCCTGGTGCGGGGCTCCATCTCACCACCCAGAGATCATGACCTGAGCCAGAATCTGGAGTTGGGGGCTTACCCGACTGAGCCACCTAGGCACTCCTCTGCTTAATTTTTTTTTAAAGATTTTATTTTTTTATTTGACAGAGCACACAAGCAGGGGGAGCAGCAGGCCGAGGGAGAGGGAGAAGCAGGCTCCCAAAGGATCAGGGAGCCCGATGCAGGACTCGATCCCAGGACCCTGGGATCATGACCTGAACTGAAGGCATTTGCTTAACCAACTGAGCCACCCAGGCACCCCTCCTCTGCTTAATAACATGGAGTAATTTTTAATGTTTTTCTGTGATCCTTGATACATCACAGAGTTGCATACTGAGTTAGGTTTTTTTTTTCTTTTGTATTTCCAATACTTAGGATCAAGGGACGTTAAAAGTATTTTTTATATTTAGAAACATTCATCCTAACCATAGTTTTCTTGCTGTCAAGAAATTTATAGTGTACATTTCCAAAGATGTTTATGACCAAACATTCAATAATGTGATTTTGGAAGACATGTCAAGTGAACAGAAAAGAACGAATTACTTGGTGAGCCACAGATGGTTGTTATTCATCATTATTTACACATGGAAATTCATTGCTTTCTATTTTTTTCTTGACTTAACAATAGTCATAAAGCAAACACTTTCCATATATTTTTGTTCTCTTGATCTGCAGTGAGGTTTTTGAGATCCTAAACGCCATATATTAAATTTGCCTGGAATTTTCTCCTGGAAAATGAGAAGTGAAGTGTGTGTTTGAAAATTGAAAAGGCACAAATCCTGACTAAAAGGTTGGTTTGAGGATCTCATTTTGCTTATTTTTCAATCTCCTGAAAAGAATGCTGACATGAGCTATCAAGAGTAGAGATCTGATATATTTTTAGGCTTATTTACTCTGTAAATATCTTAATTTATGTGATTAAGTTTGTTTTATTAGGACAAAGATTTTTCTTTCAGTCTTTTCTGTACTAAGATGGAAAGAAAGAAAAATATTAGTTGGCATATTGTTACTTTGGCATTCAACCAGTTTTCACAGTAATTTTTACCAAAAAAGTCTTTGCCTAGATTTTTATTATTTTAATAGTGCAGTAACAAAGCTTATCTTCAAGTTATTTCCCTCATGTCTTGGCTTCCTATAGCTTCTCCCTTTATATCCTATCAGTAAATTATAAATCATTAAGCATATTACTAGAGTACATTATTCCATCATACTGACATGTAAAAGTACAGGCATCTATTAAGAGGATGTGAAATAGATTTAATCTTGAGGGCTACATAATCCAGGCAAGTTGAAGCAACTTTTAAATAGTCTTAGTTTTAACTTTCCATTAGTTCTCAGTAATCTTAAGTTATCACCACCCTTTCATTCCAATTTTAAAACACCTTGCAGATCCCTGACAGTAAAAAGTCATAATGAATGCTTTAATGACTCAGATTGGAAGCCATTACATTGACATTCATTTTCAAATTATTTAATGTGATATACAGTCATTCATTTAATAAGCTATTATTTGGAAGCTTCTATAGATAGAAAAGGAGAGATCTATTCTTCGAATAAATTTATTACTTTCTAATTTGCTTCTCCTGAGCTAAATAGATAATGTAAATACAAGCAACTAAGAGAGTAAAAGGTTATTTTCTATGTATAATGTAAATTAAAATTTAAAAGAAGCTTTATTTCTTGTGACTAAGTGGCAACCTTAAAGCTAAAAAACAGTAAGCATCAATATCCTTGACTCTGGTGGTGTTTTTAAAAAACGTATACTCAAAAAATGTTCTCTCATTCCAAAGATAGAGAAACAAGTCACAAAGTATATCTTTGGCAACTCTGATTTTCTAGGTTTCCAAGTAAATTTGAGCTTGTCTAAATTAAGCATCACCAGTTCTGTGATGAAGCATCTGTACTTCTCAGCAAGTCCCTGCCCTTCTAGTCCCTTTCTTTCTATGAGACCTAGCAAAGTTACCTAAGGTCTACAGTACATGAATTCAGCCTGACTAGACAGAGTTCCAAAGTACTAGAATATTGCTGCATGGGGCGCCTGGGTGGCTCAGTCGTTAAGTGTCTGCCTTCAGCTCCAGTCATGATCCCAGGGTCCTGGGATCCAGCCCCCCACATCGGCCTCCCTGCTCCGCAGGAAGCCTGCTTCTCCCTCTCCCACTCCCCCTGCTTGTGTTCCCTCTCTCCCTGTCTCTCTCTCTCAAATAAATAAACAAAATCTTAAAAAATAAATAAAATATTGCTGCTTGCGTATATCATCAGGCTACAGGTATATGCTGACATGAAACTCATGAGTTAGTTAGAAAATAGCACAAGTGTTGATTCTCGAAAGTGCTGTGAAATAGCTAAGGGACTTTTGGAGAAGAAGAAACAAGGAATTAAATATCAGTGTTGCAAAAAATCATGTCATACTAGAATGATGGAATGACTCCAGTAGTCTAGAAATGTAATAAGATAACCAATAGGGATAAATATTATGTGCCATGTTTAAGTTTTTAGAAATGTATATGGTATCTCATAACCCAGGGAAAGCTGAGTAAGCAATGGTGGCTACAGAATTTCCCTTTAAGTTGGCTTTGTTTAGGAGTGGCTGTCTGGTGGAAAGGACTAAAGGAGTTACCTTGAAGCCTCATTTAGGAAGCAAAGTTTAGTGGCTTAAAACAATAACCATTTATTTAGCTCTTGATTCTGTGGGTTGGCAGTCTGGGCCTATATCAACTGTATGGTTTTTCTAGGCTCATTCTGTGTCTACTGTCAGCTGCTGGTTGGTTGGAGGCTGAAGGAGATACGATGGCTTCAAGTGGACCAACTTGCCCATGTGGCCTTCTCCCAGTTACACATGGCAGCTGGGAGAAGTTCTGAGAAGAAGAGGAGGGAGAGCACTCAATGCTGTGGAGACCCAGACTCAGAACTGACATGGTGTCACTTCCACCACATTCTGCGGATTAAAGTTGTTCTGAAAATAGACACCATCCCGGGGCGCCTGGGTGGCTCAGTTGTTAAACGTCTGCCTTCAGCTCAGGTCATGATCCCAGAGTCCTGGGATCGAGCCCCGCATCAGGCTCCCTGCTCAGCAGGAGGCCTGCTTCTCCTTCTCCCACTCCCCCTGCTTGTGTTCCCTCTCTCGGTTTGTTTCTCTCTGTCAAATAAATAAATAAAATCTTAAAAAAAAAAAAAAAATAGACACCGTCCCTTGATCAAAAGAGCTGCTGTTACATTGCAAAGAGGGTGGGTGGACACAGGGAGGGAATAATTGCTCCCTTCTTTTAAATAGTCTACCACACTGAGCACACTGATTTAATATGTTGTAGGTCAATAAAAAGAGCAGTTTTTGAAAGATGCTTTTATTCATACTCCACATATTGAGAAACCACAGCTCCCACTACAAGCTGGCTATTCATTTAATTTGGACAATGAATTTAATAGTTGAAAAGCAGGTTTTATGCTTGTACTGAACTATTTTTCAAGGTAGTTTAGGGGGTAAAGTTATGGGTTATAAAGTAAAATGTTTTCTCTGTTTCAAAATAAGATAAAAGCATCCAAAATAGATCACTGAATGCTTCCAAAAGAAAATATAAATCTGCTTGACGTTGTAAATATTTATGTTCCTACAAACAATTAATTCCTACAAACGTTAATGTTCTTAAAAAAAAAAACGGAAGAGTAGATTGCTATAAATGCAAATGTGGGGGCTTTGCTGTAAAAAACTAACAATTTTAAACATAGATGTTTGAAATTTTAAGTTTGAACATCTGTCTTATTTCTAGGAGCTCTGCCAGTGCCGACCTGGAGAAGGAAATTGTTCCTGCTGCAAGGAGTGTATGTTGTGTCTTGGAACCCTTTGGGATGAGTGCTGTGATTGCGTTGGTAAGTTGACATGCAGGAAAGTTTCATATTTATCACAGAATCTTTGACTTTAAGAGACTTTAAAGAATATAACTGGGACACCTGGGTGGCTCAGTCGGTTAAGCGTCTGCCTTCAGCTCAGGTCATGATCCCAGAGTCCTGGGATCGAGTCCCACATCGGGCTCCTTGCTCGGCGGGGAGCATGCTTCTCCCTCTGCCTGCCACTCTCCCTGCTTGTACTGTCACTCTCTCTCTCTCTAGCAAATTAAACAAAATAAAATCTTTAAAAAAAAAAAAGAATATATAACTATTTTATGTGTATAGACTAGTGTGGATATAGATGTAGTAGGTACATAGAACATTATGGCCTTTGCTTGGATTGAATGATATTTACATATATGTGCAGTTTTATTTTTATAGAAAAGGTCTGGAAGGAAATTCAAAGTGCTTATTCTAGGGAAGTAGGAATGGAGGAACAATGGGAATATTTTTACTTTTTATTTTTAATATTTCATACTGTTGAATTTTTAATAAGAAGCATGTGTTATAGTTCTAAATAAAAATAAATACTTCGTATATTTAAAATAGATTATCTTCCTTTTATGTAAGACTTCACTATGAGGTGCCTGGGTGGCTCAGTCGTTTAAGTGCCCA
Source organism: Halichoerus grypus (assembly GCF_964656455.1). Lineage (NCBI taxonomy): Eukaryota > Metazoa > Chordata > Mammalia > Carnivora > Phocidae > Halichoerus > Halichoerus grypus. The sequence goes on from NC_135724.1 coordinate 60,561,602, forward strand.
ACTCTTGATTTTGTCTTGGGTCTTGGTATCAGGGTCATGAGATTGAGCCCTTGTTGGGCTCCACGCTGGGCTGCGGACTGCTTGGGATTCTTTCTCTTTGTCCCTCTCCCACTGCCCTTCCCCACCTCAAAAAAAAAAGACTTCACTAAGAGATCCTTGAGAAATTAAAAGCTTTTTTTTTTTTTTTTTTTTAAAGATTTTATTTATTTATTTGAGAGAGAGAGAGAATGAGAGAGAGTGAGTACATGAGAGGGGGGAGGGTCAGAGGGAGAAGCAGACTCCCTGCTGAGCAGGGAGCCCGATGCGGGACTCGATCCAGGGACTCCAGGATCATGACCTGAGCCGAAGGCAGTCGCTTAACCAACTGAGCCACCCAGGCGCCCAAGCTTTTTTTTTTTTTAAACTAAAAGTTATTTTTAAGTGTTTTCTGAGGAATAGTGTCCAAGATGTAGTAAGTAAAAAAAGGGGGACACCTGGGTGGCTCAGTCGATTGGGCTTCCAACTCTTGATTTCAGCTCAGGTCATGATCTCAGAGTCATGGGATCAAGGCCCCCTTTGGGCTCCGCTCTCAACAGGGAGTCTGTTTGAGATTCTCTCCGTCTCCTTCTCCCTCTGCCCCGCCTCCTACTTGTGTTCTTTCTCTCAGTCTCTCTAAAATAAATAAATAAATCTTTTTTTTTAAAAAAAGCAAGGTGTGCAAAAGTGTGTTTATGGAATGTTACCACTTGTGTTTTCAAAAGAAAATTTACATGTGTAGACTGCTGATGGGAGAACACTCATCATCCTTTCTCCAACCAGTTAACCCTTTTTCATCCTCTAAAACCACAGTTCAAATGTCCCCTTGTCTCCCAAACATCTCTTTTGACTGAGATACGATCCTCTACATTATTCAGATTGTCTGCTTCTGTTAAGTCATGTATTGCATGCTACTATAATTGTTTTTAATATGTTCTTCCAACAGACTATAAACTCCTTAAGGACAGGATGGTGCATTTTGATCTTTTAAAATTAACCACTATTGGGGTATATGTACATACTTGGAGTACATGCACGTTGTACTAAAACAACCCCCTGGCTTGCTTGTTCCCAACCCTTTGGTCCTGTGTCAGAGACAACTTCCAGCTCTTTGGTATTGTCTTACTTCCATAATTTTAAATAGTATCTTTATACTGTTCTCTCGATTCTTTGATTTTAGAAACTATTCATTGACTTATTATGGCAGATGATGACTTAGCTTTCTTATCTCTTATCTTCCCAATATAGTTATCACTACTTCTAGTTAAATCAGTAATTACTTTAGCAATCCATTGAATAAATTAGTGTTACATATTAGTTTTTTTTTTTTTTTTTAAGATTTTATTTATTTATTTGAGAGAGAGAGAGCACAAGAGAGGGGAGCGGGAGAGGGAGGAGCAGACTCCCTGCTGAGCAGGGAGCCCGATGCGGGACTCGATCCCGGGACTCCAGGATCATGACCTGAGCCGAAGGCAGTCGCTTAACCAACTGAGCCACCCAGGCGCCCCAGTTACATATTAGTTTGATGCATGATAGTATAAACACTAGTTTATTAAATGAATAATACTATTATGTCTTCTTATATTGGAGTATACTTCCTGAAAGATTTCTTAATCTTCTAAACTTTGTATTAGTGTTTAAAATTTTGGCTTTCATTTTTAATTTCCAAGAGCCTTTCTCTGCTTGTCCTTTTTGGGGAGCATACTGTTCTTGTTTTATAGGTATTTTTCTTATCTTTCTGGGACTGTTAATTATGGAGCTCAGTTGTGGTTGCAGTTTTTCCTTTTGCTCTTTGCACTGTTTCCATTTCCTCAATTGCCTGCTGATCCTTGGACATCTATTGATATATAAAAGACACTCTGATGCTAATTGGGAGCCCGGGGTTCATAGACAGGGCATGGAGTTTAGTTTGCATCACTGTCCGATGGTTGCAGACTTTTTCACTGACTCACGGTTTTTTACATATGTTTAGTGTTTTAATCAGTTGCTGTCATTTTTCTTTTTGCTCAAATTTTCTCATCTTTGGTTAGTAGGAACCTCTTCAGCTTAGTGCTTGAGTCCTTTTGACATCGCTTCTGTTCTCTTTGTTAGCTTTAGAAGCTGTCCAAGGCTCATCTTACATATCTTACATATGTAATTAGCCATTTCCCCAGGGGACTTTGGTTTCCAATAGAAGAAAATGGTGGGTAGAGACCACAGTCTTGCCATTAGGACTACTTGTTGCTACTACTAGCTTTCTTCTAATCCTTTTTAGTGGGCAGAGCTAATAAATAACTACAAGGGAAGAAACTTTTTGAGTTTGTAGTAATATTGCCAATTCAAATTTAAGATGACAAGGTCTTTACTCCTTTTGATTTTACATCTGTAACTCATGCTGAAATTTTTGGTTTCTAACAACATTAATATAATTACTTATATGCTTTATTTATAATACATCAATGAGACTGTTAAGTGGCAGTTAAGATTGTCCTTGTCCTTTGTCCTTGAATATGTATTGAAGATGTAAAGCCCAAATACTATATAATAACTGAAGTCAGTTGGAGTATTTTCTGTGAGTGGTTATGTGACCAACTTTATATAAAGTTAGGTTCATTTATGTTAGTTTTCAGTTTTTAGGGATTGTTTATTTCCTTTCTGATTTATTTTTGTTTTGATTATGTAAAATATTTACATAATTAGATAAATGTATGTAACAGTGGTAAAGCAGCTCATATCCATCTCTGTCACTTCCACTCTGTTCCTTCCGTCAACTATAGATAAGGTGACCACGTAACTTATTGTCCAAACTAAGACATTTTTGAGAGCTAAACCAGTAGGATAAACTGAACCTGAATTGACCTGAATTGGCTCAAGGAAACTGGGATGAATGGTTTCATCCTACCTATAGCCATTGTTTAAAACTTTCATAGGCATTTATATTTATTAAAAACAACAACAACAACAACATTCATTGTTACATGAAACATTATGCTTCATTTTTTTTCTTTCTTGTTTTTGTATTTTCATTTAATTGAATGTCCTGGAACTTCTTCCATATTAATTTTTTTTTGGTACCTACATAGAACCCCATTGTTGGCTAAAACACTTTATGTATTCATTTGTTGATAGATGGACATTTGGGTTATTTCCAATCTTTTACCATTACAAATAACAGTATAATGAATAATCTTGTGTAGTCAATTCTATGTAATATTGCTAGATATTATCCATTTCTCCTCCAAAAGAGTCATAATATTTGCGTTCTCACCAAGGCAATGTTCCCCCACAACACTTCCAAAAAATAATGTTGCCAAACTTTTGTTGCTATTGTCTACCAAAGTTTTGGGTTTTTGTTAATTTGATAGGGAAATGGTATAGTTTTAAATTTTCATCTCTCTTACTACCAGTGAGGTTGAGCATCTGTTCATATGTTTAAGGACTGTTTATATTTACTTTTTTGTGAATTGTTCATATCTTTGCCCATTTTTCTACTGGATTATTAGTTTTTTATTTATTATTTAGAAGTTTAAAAATATGTTAGGTATATAACCCCAACATTTATGTTATAAATTATAATTTTGTTTCCCAGTTGCTCATTTGTTATTTTAACCTTTTTTGTTTTTGTTTTTAAGATTTTATTTATTTATTTGAGAAGGGCAGAGAGAAAGAGAGCATGAGCAGGGGAAGGGAAAAGCAGACTCCCTGCTGATCAGGGAGCCTGACACAGGGCTTGATCCCATGACCCCAAGACCATGACCTGAGCCAAAGGCAGACACTCAATGGACTGAGCCACCCAGGCGCCCCTTCTTTGGTATTTTTTTATCCTGAAAAGTTTTTTTTATTTTATATAGTCAACTTTATCAGTGTTTCCTTTCATTGTCTCTAGATTTTGAGTCATAGTCAGGTTTTCCCCCTAGTCCCAGATAGTACTTGTATGGTTTTATTTGTTTGTTTATTTATCTACATATAACTCTCTAATACATTTGGAATTCATCCTGATTTATGTATGAACTATGGATCCAGTTTTTTCTTTTTCACACAATTACCACTATTCATTTAAATATTACTTATAAAATTGTAAAGCTATTTATTTAAAAGTCTTTCTTCCACTGATCTGGGATGCCACCATTATCATATGTACTTTGCTTTATTTCTGGGTTTTCTATGCTATGCCATTGGTCTCTATGTTCATGCATCAAAACCACACTTTTATTTATAGAAGGCTTATAAATGTTTTAATATCTGGAAAGGCTAGGCATCCATCCATTGGTCTTCTGGCCACAGTATATTAATTTCAAGCATACATACATACATACTAGAGTTAATAAGAGGATTATTTTCTTCCCTTTAGGTTTGCATGTGCTCTTTGTAAAAGACTTTCCAAACAGGCTTAGCTTTTGAAAACTGATTCTCCAAAAATTTATTAATATATTAGGCTGCCCTTTTTCCCCCTGAGATTTTCTGCCCTAAAGTGCAGAAACAGACCATTGAAAATATTGTTTTTGTGTAAATGAAATGCTCAATTTTGTATTTTGGGCATTAGCCTGCAATTTTAGAATAATGTGCAATGAAAACAAGTGGGCCTAACAACTGAAAAGGAGCCACTGGCCAGAATAGCAACTTGGTCCACCTAAACAAAATCTAACCTGAACTAAGATGGCTTCCTGCTTTGACTTCTATTCTTATTTACTTGTCTGCTTTATAGTTTTAACCCTTAATTCCCGTTTTATGGCTATTGTTCTGACTTTATCCACTTAGATTAGTTTTGCTTGTTGTATAATTTCACATAAATGTAATCATACAGTATCACATAGTGGTTTAAAATGCATTTTAGAAAATTATGAAATGATTTATAATATAATAGGCTCTATGATTAACCATAAAAATAAAATTGTCAGGTTTTTTACAAGCAAAAATGGGTTTATTTAGGAATAGCAGAGAATTGCAATTTGGGGTATGAAAGCTACAGCAAAACCATAGGCAAGTCCAGAAAACAAAGGAGAGGAGCACTCTTTTATAGAGGACAGGGAGGAGTTAGGAGTACTGTTGTAAACAAAAAGTCTACTGCAGTAAACTAGGAGTTGAAAGTGTAGTAGCTTCTCATTGGCTGAATTGGGACAGTCTCTCATTGTCTGGGCTGTTGTGGGGGAGTAGAAAATCTTCCTCTCTCCTGCTGGGGTAGCAAAGTATAGTCTTCTTCCTGTTGGGAATTCAGTGGTGCACTGTTTGGATAATGTTGGTTTGGAGACACTAGATTCTTTCCGATACTGAGGTCACTTCTAGTACATAATGAAAGTATTATAGATTCCAAGACTAGACTAGGAAGCCTGCTGAAAAACTGCTTAGCAACAATAACTTGTTGAACCATTTTGCCACTCATTTCAGAGACCCCAGATCTCACCCAGGTAAGAGAAAAGCCTATGAAAAGGGCAAAAGAAGGTGGGGGTGTCAGGTAAGAGGCAGTGCCTGCAAAACCCAGGAAAACAAGATGAGACAGCTATACACATGATACTTGGAACACAAACTTGAGCCTTAAGATATAGGCTCTGCCATCCTGTTGATTACATGTTTCTTCTGTATTCCTGCTCCTTTATCTGCCTTATGAATTCCTTGAACTCAGACTTTCAACTCATGGCTCTTGTTCTGGTACGAACTTGACTGGGGCTTGGCCTCTTCCTTTTAGGACATCCATGCTTTTTTTTTTTTTTTTTTATTCTAACTTTTGTAGCTCAGATCAAATCTAGGTGTATCCATTGGCTACCACACAGAATGGATTTCTGTCTTGCTTTACACCAACACTTGTTACTTTCTAATATTAAAGAACAAGTATGTGCTAAGAGTTCAACCAAATACTAGTGTGGTAAATGTTTGTTTTCTTAGTTATTTTTAGACACAATCAAATTACATTCCTAGTTCAGGAAAACATGAATAAAATTAAGAGGACAGCGGAAAGCACCTTGGTTGAAAATAAATGACTTTGGGACCCTAACCAATCATAACATAATTTTTTTGTTTTAATTTTTATTTATTTACATTTGTTGAAGTATAGTTGATAGAGTATTACATTAGTTTCAGGTAGACAGTATAGTGATTCCACAGCTCTGTACATTATGCTATGCTCACCACAAGTGTAGCTACCACCTATCACTATAAAATGCTATTTCAATACCATTGACTATATTCCCTATGCTGTGCCTTTCATCCTATTGACTTACTCTGTAACTGGAAGCCTGTACCTCCCAATCCCCTTCACTCATTTTGCCCATACCCCTGCCACTTTCCCTCCGGTAACCATCAGTTTGTTCTCTGTATTTATGAGTCTGTTGTAGCTTTTTTGTTTCTGTGTTTTTTAGATTCCACATATAAGAGAAATCGTATCGTGTTTGTTTTTCTCTGACTTCTTTTACTTAGCATAATAACCTTCAGGTCCATCTGTGTTGTTGCAAGTTCTTTTTTATGACTGAGTAATATTCCATTAGATATATGTGCATATGACTACTCTTCTTCATCCATTCATCTTGGGTTGCTTCTATAGCTTGGCTATTATAAGTAATGCTGCAATAAACATAGGGGTGCATATATCTTTTTTAACTAGTGTTTTTGTTTTCTTTGGTCCAGTAAATAGAATTACTGGATCATATGGTATTTCTATTTTTTATTTTTTTAGTAACCTCCATACTGTTTCCCACAGTGGCTGCATCAATTTACATTCCCAGCAAAGGTGCATAAGAGTTCCCTTTTCTCCACATCCTTTCCAACACTTGTTATTTGTCTTTTTGATACTAGCCATTTTGACTGGTATGAAGTGATATCTCATTGTGGTTTTTTTTTTTAGATTTATTTTATTTTATTTTTTATTATTATTTTTATTATTATGTTATGTTAATCACCATACATTACATCATTAGTTTTTGATGTAGTGTTCCATGATTCATTGTTTGCATATAACACCCAGTGCTCCATGCAGTACATGCCCTCTTTAATACCCATCACCAGGCTAACTCATCCCCCCATGCCCCTCCCTTCTAGAACCCTCAGTTTGTTTCTCAGAGTCTATAGTCTCTCATGGTTTGTCTCCCCCTCCAATTTCCCCCACTTCATTTTTCCCTTCCTGCTATCTTCTTCTTCTTCTTCTTTTTTTTTTTTTTTTGCAGAGGTACAGGTCTGTGATTCAACAGTCTTACACAATTCACAGTGCTCACTATAACACATACCCAATGTCTATCACCCAGCCACCCCATCCCTCCCACCCCCCACCACTCCAGCAACACTCAGTTTGTTTCCTGAGATTAAGAATTCCTCATATCAGTGAGGTCATATGATACATGTCTTTCTCTGATTGACTTATTTCGCTCAGCATAACACCCTCAAGTTCTATCCATGTCGTTGCAAATGGCAAGATTTCATTCTATTTGATGGCTGTGTAATATTCCATTGTATATACATACCACATCTTCTTTATCCATTCATCTGTCGATGGACATCTTAGCTCTTTCCATAGTTTAGCTATTGTGAACATTGCTGCTATTAACATCAGGGTGCACATACCCCTTCGGATCCCTACATTTGTATCTTTGGGGTAAATACCCAGTAGTGCAGTTGCTGGGTCGTAGGGTAGCTCTATTTTCAACTTTTTGAGGAGCCTCCATACTGTTTTCCAGAGTGGCTGCACCAGTCTGCATTCCCACCAACAGTGTAGGAGGGTTCCCCTTTCTCCGCATCCCTGCCAACATCTGTCGTTTCCTGATTTGTTAATTTTAGCCATTCTGACTGATGTGAGGTGTTATCTCATTGAGGTTTTGATTTGGATTTCCCTGATGCCGAGCGATGTTGAGCACTTTTTCATGTGTCTGTTGGCCATTTGGATGTCTTCTTTGGAAAAATGTCTGTTCATGTCTTCTGCCCATTTCTTGATTGGATCATTTGTTCTTTGGGTGTTGAGTTTAAGAAGTTCTTTATAGATTTTAGATACTAGCCCTTTATCTGATATGTCATTTGCAAATATCTTCTCCCATTCTGTCGGTTGTCTCTTGGTTTTGTTGACTGTTTCTTTTGCTGTGCAAAAGCTTTTTCTCTTGATGAAGTCCCAATAGTTCATTTTTGCCCTTGCTTCCCTTGCCTTTGGCGATGTTTCTAGGAAGAAGTTGCTGCGGCTGAGGTCGAACAGGTTGCTGCCTGTGTTCTCCTGAAGGATTTTGATGGACTCCTGTCTCACATTGAGGTCTTTCAACAATTTGGAGTCTATTTTTGTGTGTGGTGTAAGGAAATGGTCCAGTTTCATTCTTCTGCATGTGGCTGTCCAATTTTCCCAACACCATTTGTTGAAGAGACTGTCTTTTTTCCATTGGACATTCTTTCCTGCTTTGTCGAAGATGAGTTGACTATAGAGTTGAGGCTCCATTTCTGGGCTCTCTATTCTGTTCCATTGATCTATGTGTCCGTTTTTGTGCCAGCGCCATACTGTCTTGATGATGACAGCTTTGTAATAGAGCTGGAAGTCCGGAAGTGTGATGCCGCCAGCTTTGCTTTTCTTTTTCAACATTCCTCTGGCTATGCGGGGGCTTTTCTGGTTCCATACAAATTTTAGGATTATTTGTTCCATTTCTTTGAAAAAAGTGGATGGTATTTTGATGGGGATTGCATTGAATGTGTAGATTGCTCTAGGTAGCATTGACATCTTCACAATATTTGTTCTTCCAATCCATGAGCATGGAATGTTTTTCCATTTCTTTGTGTCTTCCTCAATTTCTTTCATGAGGATTTTATAGTTTTCTGAGTACAGATTCTTTCCCTCTTTGGTTAGATTTATTCCTAGGTATCTTATGGTTTTGGGTGCAACTGTAAATGGGATCGACTCCTTAATTTCTCTTTCTTCCGTCTCATTGGTCTATAAAGATGCAACTGATTTCTGTGCATTGATTTTATGTCCTGCCACTTTACTGAATTCCTGTATGAGTTCTAGCAGTTTTGGGGTGGAGTCTTTTGGGTTTTCCACATAAAGTATCATATCATCTGCAAAGAGTGAGAGTTTGACTTCTTCTTTGCCAATTCGGATGCCTTTGATTTCTTTTTGTTGTCTGATTGCTGTGGCTAGGACTTCTAATACTATGTTGAATGGCAGTGGTGATAGTGGACATCCCTGCCGCATTCCTGACCTTAGGCGGAAAGCTCTCAGTTTTTCCCCATTGAGAATGATATTCGCTGTGGGTTTTTCATAGATGGCTTTTATGATATTGAGGTATGTACCCTCTATCCCTATACTCTGAAGAGCTTTGATCAAGAAAGGATGCTGTACTTTATCAAATGCTTTTTCTGCATCTATTGAGAGGATCATATGGTTCTTGTTCTCTCTTTTATTAATGTATTGTATCACATTGATTGATTTGTGGATGTTGAACCAACCTTGCAGCCCAGGGATAAATCCCACTTGGTCGTGGTGAATAATCCTTTTAATGTACTGTTGGATCCTATTGGCTAGTATTTTGGTGAGAATTTTTGCATCCGTGTTCATCAAGGATATTGGTCTGTAATGCTCCTTTTTGATGGGGTCTTTGTCTGGTTTTGGGATCAAGGTAATGGTGGCCTCATAAAACGAGTTTGGAAGTTTTCCTTCCATTTCTATTTTTTTGGAACAGTTTCAGAAGAATAGGTATTAATTCTTCTTCAAATGTTTGGTAGAATTCCCCTGGGAAGCCATCTGGCCCTGGGCTCTTGTTTGTTGGGAGATTTTTGATGACTGCTTCAATTTCCTTAGTGGTTATAGGTCTGTTCAGGTTTTCTGTTTCTTCCTGGTTCAGTTTTGGTAGTTGATACATCTCTAGGAATGCATCCATTTCTTCCAGATTATCTAATCTGCTGGCATATAGTTGCTCATAATATGTTCTTATAATTGTTTGTATTTCTTTGGTGTTGGTTGTGATCTCTCCTCTTTCATGATTTTGTTTATTTGGGTCCTTTCTCTTTTCTTTTTGATAAGTCTGGCCAGGGGTTTATCAATCTTGTTAATTCTTTCAAAGAACCAGCTCCTAGTCTCATTGATCTGTTCTACTGTTCTTTCAGTTTCTATTTCATTGATTGCTGCTCTGATCTTTATTATTTCTCTTCTCCTGCTGGGTTTAGGCTTTATTTGCTGTTCTTTCTCCAGCTCCTTTAGGTGTAGGGTTAGGTTGTGTATTTGAGACCTTTCTTGTTTCTTGAGAAAGGCTTGTGTTGCTATACACTTTCCTCTTAGGACTGCCTTTGCTGTATCCCAAAGATTTTGAATAGTTGTGTTTTCATTTTCATTGGTTTCCATGAATTTTTTTAATTCTTCTTTAATTTCCTGGTTGACCCCATTCATTCTTTAGTAGGATGCTCTTTAGCCTCCATGATTTTGAGTTCTTTCTGACTTTCCTCTTGTGATTGAGTTCTAGTTTCAAAGCATTGTGGTCTGAAAATATGCAGGGAATGATCCCAGTCTTTTGGTACCGATTGAGACCTGATTTGTGGCCTAGGATGTGAACTATTCTGGAGAACGTTCCATGGGCACTAGAGAAGAATGGGAATTCTGTTGCTTTGGGATGGAAGGTTCTGAATAGATCTGTGAAGTCCATTTGGTCCAGTGTGTCATTAAAAGTCTTTATTTCCTTGTTGATCTTTTGCTTAGATGATCTGTCCATTTCAGTGAGGGGGGTGTTAAAGTCCCCCACTATTATTGTATTGTTGTCGATGTGTTTCTTTGCTTTTGTTATTAATTGGCTTATATAATTGGCTGCTCCCATGTTAGGGGCATAGATATTTACAATTGTTAGATCTTCTTGTTGGATAGACCCTTTAAGTAGGATATAGTGTCCTTCCTCATGTCTTATTACAGTCTTTGGTTTAAAATCTAATTTGTCCGATATAAGGATTGCCACCCCAGCTTTCTTTTGGTGTCCATTAGCATGGTAAATGGTTTTCCACCCCCTCACTTTCAATCTGGGGGTGTCTTTGGGTCTAAAATGAGTCTCTTGCAGACAGCATATCGATGGGTCTTGTTTTTTTTATCCAATCTGATACCCTGTGTCTTTTGTTTGGAGCATTTAGCCCGTTTACATTCAGGGTAACTATTGAAAGATAGGAATTTAGTGCCATTGTATTGCCTGTAAGGTGACTGTTACTGTATATTGTCCGTGTTCCTTTCTGGTCTATGTTACTTTTAGGCTCTCTCTTTGCTTAGAGGACCCTGCTTTCAATATTTCTTGTAGGGCTGGTTTCGTGTTTGCAAATTCCTTTAGTTTTTGTTTGTCCTGGAAGCTTCTTATCTCTCCTTCTATTTTCAATGACAGCCTAACTGGATATAGTATTCTTGGCTGCGTATTTTTCTCATTTAGTGCTCTGGATATATCATGCCAGTCCTTTCTGGCCTGCCAGGTCTCTGTGGATAGATCTGTTGCCAATCTAATGTTTCTACCATTGTAGGTTACAGATCTCTTCTCCCGAGCTGCTTTCAGGATTCTCTTTGTCTCTGAGACTAGTAAGTTTTACTATTAGATGTTGGGGTGTTGACCTATTTTTATTGATTTTGAGGGGGGTTCTCTGTGCCTCCTGGATTTTGATGCCTGTTTCCTTCCCCAAATTAGGGAAGTTCTCTGCTATAATTTGCTCCAGTATACCTTCTGCCCCTCTCTCTCTTTCTTCTTCTTCTGGGATCCCAATTATTCTAATATTGTTTCGTCTTACGGTATCACTTATCTCTTGAATTCTGCCCTCGTGATCCAGTAGTTGTTCATCTCTCTTTTCCTCAGCTTCTTTATTTTCCATCATTTGGTCTTCTATATCACTAATTCTTTCTTCTGCCTCATTTATCCTAGCAGTTAGAGCCTCCATTTTTGATGGCACCTCATTAATAGCCTTTTTGATTTCGACTTGGTTAGATTTTAGTTCTTTTATTTCTCCAGAAAGGGTTTCTCTAATATCTTTCATGCTTTTTTCAAGCCCAGCTATTATCTTTAAAATAGTCATTCTGAACTCTAGTTCTGACATCTTACTAATGTCCGCATTGATTAGGTCCCTGGCAGTCGGTACTGACTCTTGTTCTTTTTTTTTTTTGAGGTGATTTTTTCTGTCTTGTGTTTTTGTCCAGAGGGGAATAGATGAATGAGAGAACAAAATGCTAACAGGGTAACAACGTCCCCAGAAAAATATACCCTAAACAAATCAGAAGAGACCTGAAACCAGGGGGAACGAAAGGGAAAGAAAGAAAAAAGAAAAAAAAAAGAAAAAGATAAAAACAAACGAACAAACAAACAAAAACAGAATATGATCAAATATGATTAGGCTGGTGCATAGATCAGTGCCACACACTAGATTTTGGGCATATTTTGGTCTGTTAGAAGAAAGTGCCCCCCAAAATTTTAAAGAAAGAAAAACTTATATATGTACAAAAATAAGGGTAAATACGATGAAGCGATGGAATATGACTGTAAAGATGAAAATTATAAAAGATTTTATAAAAGGAATTGATAAGATAAGAAGTTGATTGAAAAAAGAAAGAAGAGGATTTAAATGAAAAAAAAAGGGAGAGAATGTGACCAGGCAGGAGACTAGAACAAAGCCATACACTAGAGATTTAGGGTATATTTTGGTCTGTTAGAAGAAACTGTATCCCAAAATTTTAAAGAGAGAACTACTTATATATATATACCAAAAATAAGGTTAACTACTATGAAGAGATAGAATATGACTCTAAAATGAAAGATAAAAAAGATTTTTTAAAAAAGGGATTGATAAGATGTTGGTTGAAAAACGGAAAAAGAAAAAGTCAAAAAAAAAAAAAGAGAAAGTTAAAAAAAAAAAATTAACTTTGAAAGACTAAAGAATCATGGGAAGAAAGCCATAAATTCTATGTGCAGCATTCCCCTAGCGCTGGAGTTCTGCCGTTCTCATTGATCGGTAAACTTGGTCTTGGCTGGCTGTTCTTGCTGATCTTCTGGGGGAGGGGCCTGTTGCCGTGGTTCCCAAATGTCTTTGCCAGAGGCGGAATTGCCCCGCCCTTGCCGGTCCGGGCTAATTAATCTGCTCGGGTTTGCTTTTGGGAGCTTTTGTTCCCTGCAAGCTTTCCGTGCAGCTTTGGAGGACAAGAGTGAAAATAGCGGCCTCCCAATCTCCGCCCTGGAGGAGCTGAGAACTCGGGACCCCACTCCTCAGTGCGCCCCCAGAGAAAAGCAGTCAGTCACTCCCGTCTCCCCGGTCTCCGGCCGCACTCCGTGCTCCCCTGGCCTGTGACCGAGCATTTCTATCTCTGACACATGACCCCGTTTGGAGTCTCCAAACCCAGCAGATCCCTGCGGTGCGCACCCGCGCCGCTCCTCCTGGGGGAGGAAGGTGAGTCTCACCGGATCTGCCGCTTGTTGGGTCCCCGCTGGAAGAGCAGTGGCCCGACTGTGCCGCGGATCACGGTTTATGGCAACCCCAGGCTGAGAGCCCACTCCTTGGCTCCGTTTTTACAGCCGGCTTTCCGGCTCCAATACCTGGGAGCTCTGTTGCACTCATGCACCCCCAGTCTTTCTGTGACCCCGAGGGTCCCGAGACCACACTGTCCCTGCGAGGTTTCCACACACCCCCCAGCGCTTAGCCACTGGAGCGAGGTCCCTCAGCAGAGCCGACTTCTAAAATTTCTGCTTTTGTGCTCCACTGCTCTATCATTTGCCAGTGGTGGCTGACGGAGGCCCTCTCCCCCGCCATCTGTCTTCCTGAATCCGCCTCGGATTCACTTCTCCACACGTCCTGCCTTCCAGTAAGTGGTCGCTTTTCTGTTCAGAGAGTTGCTGCTATTCTTTTCTTCTATCTCCTGTTGAGTTAGTAGGTGTTCAGAATGGTTTGATCCCTATCTAGCTAAATTCCTGGGACCAGAGGAAATTTAGGTCTCCTACTCCTCCACCATCTTGCTCCTCCCCCCTCATTGTGGTTTTGATTTGCATTTCCCTGATGATTGGAGATGTTGAGCATCTTTTCATGTGTCTGTTGGCCATCTGGATGTCTTCTTTAGAAAAATGTCTCTTCAAGTCCCTTGCCCATTTTTAATTGGATTTTTTTTTTTTGGTGTTGAGTTGTATAAGTTCTTTATATATTTTAGATATTAACCCCTTATCCGACATTTTATTTGCAAATATCTTCTCCCATTCGCTAGGTTGCCTTTTTGTTTTGTTGGTGGTTTCCTTTGTTGTGCAAAATCTTTTTATTTTGATGTAGTCCTGCCAGTTTGTTTTTGCTTTTGTTTCCCTTGCCTCAGGAGACATATCTAGAAAAATGTTTCTAAGGGCAGTGTCCAAGAGATTATTGCCTGTTTTTTCCTCCAGGAGCTTTCTGGTTTCAGGTCTCACATTTAGGTCTTTCATCCATTTTGAGTTTATTTTTGTTCATGGTGTAAGAAAGAGATCCAGTTTCATTCTTTTGCATGTAGCTGACCAGTTTTCCCAGCACTATTTATTGAAGAAACTGTCTTTTTTCCATTTATATTCTTTTGGGAGGGAGGGAGGGAGGGAAAGGGGGTTAGGGACAGAGGCAGAGAGAGAATCTTAAGCAGGCTCCATGCCCAGCGCAGAGCCCCACGCAGGACTCAGTCTCACAACCCTGAGATCATGACCTGAGCCTAAATCAAGAGTCAGATGCTTAAACCAACTGAGCCACCCTGAGGCGCCCCTCCATTTATATTCTTGCCTTCTGTGTTTGTAGATTAGTTGACCATTTAGGTGTGGGTTTATTTCTGGGCTCTCTATTCTGTTCCATTGATCTATGTGTCTGTTTTTGTGCCAGTATCATATTATTTTGATTACTACAGCTTTGTAGTATGTCTTGAAATCTGGACTGTGATACCTTCAGCTTTGTTCTTCTTTCTCAAGATTGTTTTGGCTCTTGAAGGGTGGTTCCATACAAATTTTAAGATTATTTATTTTAGTTTTGTGGAAAATACTATTAGTACTTTGATAGGGATTGCGCTGAATCTGTTTTTGCTTTAGGTAGTTTGGACATTTTAATAACATTAATTCTTCCAATCCATGGTTTGTCTTTCCATTTGTTTTTGTCATTTTCAATTTCTTTCATCAGTGTTTTACAGTTTTCAGAGTACAGGTCTTTAACCTCCTTGGTTAAGTTAATTCCTTGGTATTTTATTCTTTTTGGTGCAATTGTAAATGGAATTGTTTTCTTAATTTCTCTTTCTGCTATATCATTATTAGTGTATAGAAATGCAACAGATTTCTATATATTAATTTTGTATCCTGTAGTAAATATTTATTTTTAAATCCTTATTGACAAATATGATTTTCCATTTTTTTCTTTTAAAATATTGATTGTATTTAAGAAAACTATGTATATTATTTAGATAAATTATGGTCTCCACCAAATCCAATTTTTGTAAGCGTTGCATTGGTTTAATACATATGCCAGAATTGATAATGTCAAGAGACATAAACTTTTTTTACTTGGTTTTATTTTGCTAAAAATGTTTGATTGGCTCAGATGTTTATAATTGTTACCCAACAAGTACTTAAGGACACCCAAGACTACAGTCGTATATGCCTATTGAGAGTTCACTTTTAAAGCTGATTTATTGATTTAGAAAGGTGATAAGTAACAAAACTGAATTTAATTTATCCACTGGGACAAATAGCCCAGGAGCTAATCCCAAAATGACCCTGGACACAGGGTTTTCTATTAGTTATAGTAGCTTCTTCTTTAGAGTGAATTTTTCTTCAAGGAGAGTCATTAAATATCCTTTACTTTCAGCCTACTGTAATCTGTTAGGTATATCAAATATGAGTCATAGCATAATATTCAGGAACAATTTCTTTTTTTTTTTTAAGTTTTTATTTATCCATTTGAGAGAGAGACAGATGGACAGAGAGAGCACAACAGGGGGAGAGGCAGAAGGAGAGGGAGAAGCAGACTCCCTGCTGAGCTGGGAACCCGAAGTGGGCCTCGATCCCAGGATCATGACTTGAGCCGAAGGTAGACACTTAACCATCTGAGCCACCCAGGCGTCCCATTCAGGAACAATTTCAATTACCAAAACAATTTGCAATTCCCGAAACTTTTTTTTTTTTTCCCCCAAAATAAGCTATGTTAGGCAATTGTTTTTTAATTAAGGTGATTTTTTTTTTTTTGCCAAAATGGAATAGTAATCACTTAACTCAGGTGTTTTTTTGAGAAGTTGAATAGCTATACCTTTATTCCAAATTAACCTTTAAAAAAAAGATTCTCTTTTGTGATACCCATTGGACATTATTCTTAGAAATGATAATTGACCCCACATTTCTAAAGTAAATTTCTTATTATTTACAAGTCCCTTAAGTTGTCATAAAAACTGTTTTGGAGGGCACCTGGGTGGCTCAGGTTGTGGTCCTAGGGTCCTGGGATCGAGCCCCACATCGGGCTCCCTGCTCAGTGGGGAGTCTGCTTCTCCCTCTCCCTCTGCAGCTCCCCCTGCTTGTGCATTCTCTCTTTCTCTCTCTCTGTCAAATAAATAAATAAAATCTTTAAAAAAAAAAAACAGTTTTGGGTATTGCATTATGAAGTTATTTTGCTTTTATATTTGTGTGTAAGCCCCAGCCAAAGCAAGGGGCCTGCTTTGATTGAAAGGATTTTGAAAATCACTCATGTGCATAGTTCACCTTCTTTATTCAAGAAAGAACTTTGAGTTTGTTTGTAGTATATGTCCTATATATCTTCTGCCTTTTAAAAAGACATTTTAAAAGGGGATCCTGCCCCAGTACCATGAGTATACTTTGCACTCAGATCTTGGTTTCCAATATCATTCTCCAATAAGAGGAGCCAGGCTCCTTGGAAAAACAGCTGGTTCTAACACCAAGGCAGGAAATACAAAAGATAAGCCTGGAACATGTTAAAGTGCCAAAAGGTAAGGATGTGCTAAAAAGAAAAAAAATACCCATATTGGTATGTGTGTGTCAGCTTTACACGGGAGCCAACTGAAAGAGCTCCTGGTGGCTAAAGCTGGAGAAAATAAGCAACAAAATAAATTAGCAATGGATTATAACCAAGAGTATAAAATAAATATTCATGAATCTATACTGATATAAATAATTAAATTAACTAGTGGAAGACAAGTGACAGATCTCTAAGGCAGAATTCAAAATAACTATGTAGATGCTCTGCCCTCAAGGAGGGGGAGCATAACTGCACCCTTCGTAGGTATGGGCTACTCATAATGACTTCCCTCTGAATGGTACAGTATGGGAAGGTGGGGAAAGAGTAACTTTGCAGTGGAGAAATCTGACATACACTAGTTCAGTCAGGTGATCAAGGTCAATATAAGCAGTCATAAATCTTGTTGGTAGTATGTACCTTTTATCCGATTTGATGAAAATAGCACTTTATCTCTGTGGTCCTCCTCCCAATAACCTATTACCTGAATCTTATTGTGAGAAAAACATCAGACAAATTCTAAAAGTAGTACATCCTACAAAATACCTGACTAGTACTACTCAAAACTGTCAAAGTCATTAAAAACTAGGAAAATTGAAAAACTGCCACAGCCATGAAGAGCCTAAAGAGACATGATGGCTAAATTCAGTGTGGCATCCTAAATGGGATCTTGGAACAGGAAAAGGATATTAGGTAAATACTATAGAAATCTGAGTTAAGTATGGGCATTATTTAATAATGCATCAATATTGATTCCTTAATTATAACAAATGTACCATACTATATAAGATGTTAATAATAGGGGGAAACTAAATGTGGGGGTATTATACTCTGTACTATCTTTTCAGTTTTTCTTTACAACTGTTGTAAAAAACAAAACAAAACAAAAAAGTCTGTTAAAAAATGGGCTGTAGAGAGGGGCACCTGGGCGGCTAAGTTGTTTAAGCGTCCTACTCTTGATTTCAGCTCAGTTCATGATCTCAGGATCTTGGGATCAAGCCCCACTTCGGGCTCCACACTCATTGGGGAGTGAGCTTGAAATTCTCTCCCTCTCCCTCTGCTTCTCCCCCCCCCCCACCATTCTCTCTCTCTTTCTCTCTCAAATAAATAAATAAATAAATAAATCTTTTTAAAAAATAGGTTATAGGGGTGACTGGGTGGCTCAGTCGGTTAAGCATCTGCCTTCAGCTCAGGTCACAATCTCAGGGTCCTGGACCCAGCCCCGTGTTGGGCTCCCTGCTCAGTGGGGAGCCTGTTTCTCCCTCTCCCTCTAATGCTCCCCCTGCTGGTGCTCTCTAGTGTGCTCTCTCTCTCAAATAAATAAAATCTTTTTAAAAAACAGGTTATAGAGGGACAAAAGGTTATAGAAGAAAATAGCATGGACAATATGATCCTATATAAAAGAAATTTTATCCATGTATCTAATTGTCAAAATAAAGAGAGTTATTTAAAAGAAACCTTTTTAGGATTTTTGTTGGAAGTACACTAAATTTACAGATACATTTTTGGAGTGTTAATATAGTTTTAATATTGAACCTTCCTACCCATAAGCATGGTATTGCTTTCTATTTAGTATCTATATGTCTTTAATGTCTTTCAATAAAGATTTACCATTGTCAAAACAAAAAAATTAAGTTTAAAATGTTTATCAATGCATTAAACAAAGGACAGTAGTTTTGTTGGTACTGTAAAATTTGGGGAGATCTGATGAGATTCTGCTATTGAATGAATTAATTATAGACATTTGTAACTTGATGGTTCTTTTTTTTTTTAAGATTTTATTTATTCATGAGAGACAGAGAGAGAGAAGGGCAGAGGCAGAGGGAGAAGTAGGCTCCCTGTGAAGCAGGGAGCCTGATGTGGGGCTCAATCCCAGGACCCTGGGATCACTACCTGAGCCAAAGGCAGAGACACTTAACCAACTGAGCCACCCAGGTGCCCCAGCTTGGTGCGTCTTTAGTTCAAGATGTCTTGATTCTTAGGCCATGCATTCCATATATACTAGATGACTTCCTAAAGAATTTTGTCTAGTGAAACATTTTTTAATTCTTTAAAATGTCAGTGTAGCAGTGTCTAAATTGGGTTAATCTATCAGTCAAGGAATACTTTCTAAAAAAATAATAGCTAATGCTTATATATTTTAGGTGTCAAGTAGTTTCCATATATTAATTCATTTAGTCCTTAAAACAAACCTAAGGAGTATGAGAGTGTTATTATCCCTCATCTGTTTACAGATGAGGGAACAGACCAGAGTTTAAATGACCTCCCTTAGGTCAGACAGCTAGTCCAGAAGAAAGCCGGGGCTCAAGCCAGGTAGTCTGGCTTTCAAGTCCATGCTCTGTGACCTATTACATTATATGTCTTCTTGTATGTTACACATTATATGTTACTCAGCTTCTTGTGACGATGAAGGCAAAGATGGTGCCATTCTAAAATCGTGTAACAGTAGCTTTCGTTTGTAGTCATTATAACTATCACTCTTAAGGTAGTAAACGATGTTGGATTTAATAAATAGTTATTTACAACTACTAATTTTTTATGATCTCTATAAAGATAATTGGGCTTGGGCACAAAGCTGTATTCTGTGAACTCTGAATTTTCTCTTGGATTTAGCCAGACCATCCATCTGAGAACTGCATACTTAGACTCTATTGTTAAAACCCTTCCTAAAACTGCCTCTGCCCTACTATACTTGGCATTATGCATTGAGTCTGCCTTGAGAGGCATTGTATTGCTATGACAACTCATGAGAGGACAGATGGTGGTGGGATTTTTATGTTTATAAAAACAGGCATGGATTTTAAAAGATTAAGGAAAGCAGCTCTAGACAATGGCATGTCCCTGTTTCTGTTTCAGTCATTATTTGTCTCACTAGTGTCCTTTTATGCATCATTGTATCTTCTGCATATCATCAGACAAATTGTTTCCCTTTTTTTTTGTAATCTGTAGTTTGAAAACAATAGGAGTTTGTTTTCAGGAAAAGATAATTATAGTATTAACTAAGTATTGATTCTTTTTAAAACTATACATACCCACAGGGGATTCTGATTTACTTCTTATATTCTAAGAGATGAAAACTTCCATCCATTCTCATATTCCTCTCAAAATTCAGATCACATGCTCTGAATCCCATTGCCCTTTCGGGATAACTGTAGGGCACATTCTGCCTTAGAGATCTAGCTACAATGGCCACAGTCTCTTTCCATCTGTTCTTCTAATGCAGCTGTTCCCCCCAATTTTTTTAAATCTCAGAACCCCTTTACACTCTGAAAAATTCAACCTTTAGTGATCTCTTGCTGTGGTTGAAATATATAAAGAAAATCCAACCTCACACAACTATGTAATTGGAAAAGAGTTTTTTAATTGCTTTTCCAGATAATTGTGTATATTCTTCTTTGATTCTACACCAGAACTGGACAAGTGGCAATTTCTTAAAGGTTAGTTACAAAAGTAGAATCTACAACCAGATTCTAAAATTCTTTATACTCTGTTACATCAAAATCCATTGGTCTGTCTTGAAACTTTGAATAATTTTTACCCATGTATAATTTTGTAACATGTATCAGTCATTTGGAAATTATGAGTTCACTTAGTTATATAGATTTTCCTAATATTGACACATTCATTATACAATATATATATTAAAAAAACCCACATTAGTTAATTTTACCACCAATCTCATTAGAAAAGTATGTAAGTTTCGGGAAACGATTGAGTCATGGTGGCAGACAGAAGTTCTCAAATTCTAATTTTTGCTTGAAAACTTGTGTTTTGGAGGGGGGGAAAGATGGCAGAGGAGTAGGGGACCCTATTTCAACTGGTCCCTGGAATTGAGCTGGATATCTACCAGACCACTCTGAGCACCCACAAAACCAGGCTGAGATGTAAGAAGATCTGGATCTCTACAAACAGAATATTGCAGGCGGTTGGTTTTGAGGTAGGAAGCGGGGAGCTGTGATTCCACGGGCAGATACCAGAGGATAAACGGCAGCGGGTGGGTGCCTGGCCGTGGGGATCCTACACCCCCGGTGAGCGACAGCCTCGCGTGCTGCAGATGGGGCACAGACTCGCAGACCAGTAGGGGCGGGGAAAGGACTTTAGGGCAGCCCCTGGGGCAGAAACCCGGAGCAGCGGGGTCACGCCTGCGAACTGCAGCCCCCGGGACGGAAACCCGGAGTTGCGGGGTCGCGTGCGCATGGGAACTAGGAGCAGATGGCGGTTTTAGAAGCACAAAGGGCAGAGATGTGCCCCGACCTGGAGGCAGGACTGGGAGTGCTGTGGAGGGGCGCACAACCCAGGACGCTGCAGTGTATAGCAGCATGGACAGAAACGGAGACGGTGTGGCCTGGAGAGCTCACTGAAGAACAGACTGTGATCTCTCTGCTCTGAGGCAGAGGGTTGGAAACGGTCTCTTCTGCTCTGACTCGTGGAAGAGACGCAGAAAGCCGCCAGAGAAAGCTGCCAGAGAACAAAAGCCCCCAAGACTGATTCCCGCTGAGCCCATCCCCCACCACAGGGGGGCAGGGCAACTCCGCCCAAACAGGGTTGCCTGAGTAACAGCACGGCAGGCCCCTCCCACAGAAGACAGGCTGGGAAAACAAGAGGCCAGCAACCCTAAGGTCCCAAGAAAACAGACGCAAGAAATCTTGCTTGGGTTCTGGTCAATAATGTGGAATCTCTACATTCCCTCAAACAAACATCAACAGAATGACTAGGAGGAGGAGCCCCCAAAATAGAAAAGACTCAGAGATTATGACTTATGCTGCAGATTTACAAATGGATGCAGATATAACCAAGATGTCGGAGATGGAATTCAGGCTAGCAATTGTGAAGACAATGACTAGAATGGAGAAATCAATTAATGGCAACATAGAGTCTCTAAGGGCAGAAATAAAAGGGGAATTGGCAGAACTTAAAAATGCTATCAATGAGATCCAATCCAATTTAGATAATCTAACAGCTAGGGTAACTGAGGCAGAAGAGCAAATAAGCGACCTGGAAGACAATATAATAGATAAGAAGAGAAAAGAGGAGGCCCAGGGAAAAACCACTCAGAATCCATGAAAATAGAATCAGAGAAATAAGTGACACCATGAAGCATTCCAATGTCAGAATAATTGGAATCCCGGAGGGAGTAGAGAGAGAGAGAGGACTAGAAGATGTATTTGAGCAAATCGTAGCTGAGAACTTCCCTAATCTGGGGAATGAAACAAACATTCGAGTCCTAGAGGCAGAGAGGACCCCTCCTAAGATCAAG
This sequence comes from Halichoerus grypus, assembly GCF_964656455.1. Classification (NCBI taxonomy): domain Eukaryota; kingdom Metazoa; phylum Chordata; class Mammalia; order Carnivora; family Phocidae; genus Halichoerus; species Halichoerus grypus. The sequence goes on from NC_135724.1 coordinate 60,583,755, forward strand.
GAAAACAGGCCAACACCCCAGCATGTAATAGTAAAACTTGCAAATCTTAGAACCAAGGAAACCATCTTAAGGGCAGTTAGGGGGAAGAGATTCCTTACGTACAGAGGGAGGAACATCAGAATAACGTCAGACCTATCCACAGAGACCTGGCAAGCCACAAAGGCCTGGCAAGACATATTCAGGGTACTAAATGAGAAGAACATGCAGCCAAGAATACTTTATCCGGCAAGGCTTTCATTTAGAATAGATGGAGAGATGCAGAGCATCCACGACCGGCAGAAACTGAAAGAATATGTGACCACTAAGCCGGCCCTGCAAGAAATATTAAGGGGGGGTTCTATAAAAGGAGAAAGACCCCAAGAGTGATCTACAACAGAAATTTACAGGGACAATCTATAAAAACAGCGTCTTCACAGGCAACATGATGACAATTAATTCATATCTTTCAATAATCACTCTCAACGTGAATGGCCTAAATGCTCCCATAAAATGGCACAGGGTTGCAGATTGGATAAAAAGATAGGACCCATCCATATGCTGCCTACAAGAGACTCATTTTGAACCTAAAGATACATCCAGACTGAAAGTGAAGGGATGGAGATCCATCTTCCATGCCAGCGGACCTCAAAAGAAAGCTGGGGTAGCAATTCTTATATCAGACAAATAAGATTTTAAACTAAAGTCTGTAATAAGAGACACAGAAGGACACTATATCATTCTTAAAGGGTCTATTCAACAAGAAGATCTAACGATTGTAAATATCTATGCCCCCAAATGGGAGCAGCCATCTACATAAGCCAACTGTTAACCAAAATAAAGAGTCATATTGATAACAATACGTTAATTGTAGGAGACCTCAATACTCCACTCTCAGCAATGGACAGATCATCTAAGCAGAAAATCAACAAGGAAACAAGAGCTTTGAATGATACATTGGACCAGATGGACCTCATAGATATTTACAGAACATTCCACCCTAAAACAACAGAATACTCATTCTTCTCGAGCGCACACGAAACTTTCTCCAGAATAGACCATATACTGGGTCACAAATCAGGTCTCAACCGATACCAAAAGATTGAGATTATTCCCTGCATATTCTCAGACCACAATGCTCTAAAACTGGAACTCAATCACAAGAAAAAATTTGGCAGAAATTCAAACACTTGGAAGCTAAAGACCACTCTGCTCAAGAATGTTTGGGTCGGGCGCCTGGGTGGCTCAGTTGGTTAAGCGACTGCCTTCAGCTCAGGTCATGATCCTGGAGTCCCTGGATCGAGTCCCGCATCGGGCTCCCTGCTCAGCAGGGAGTCTCCTTCTCCCTCTGACCCTCCCCCCTCTCGTACTCGCTCTCTCTCATTCTCTCTCTCTCAAATAAAAATAAATAAAATCTTTAAAAAAAGAATGTTTGGGTCAACCAGGAAATCAAAGAAGAACTTAAACAATTCATGGAGATCAATGAGAATGAAAACACATCGGTCCAAAACCTATGGGATACTGCAAAGGCAGTCCTAAGGGGGAAATACATAGCCATCCAAGCCTTACTCAAAAAAATAGAAAAATCCCGAATTCACCGACTAACTCTGCACCTTAAAGAACTAGAGAAAAAGTAACAAACGATGCCTAAGCCACGCATTAGAAGAGAAATAATTAAAATTAGAGCACAGAGATCAATGAATTAGAAGCCAGAAACACAGTAGATCAGATCAACGAAACTAGAAGTTGGTTCTTGGAAAGAATTAATAAGATCGATAAACCACTGGCCAGACTTATCCAAAAGAAAAGAGGACCCAAATTAATAAAATTATGAATGAAAGGGGAGAGATCACGACTAACACCAAGGAAATAGAAACAAGTATTAGAAATTATTATCAACAACTATATGCCAATAAACTGAGCAATCTGGATGAAATGGAGGCCTTCCTGGAAACCTATAAGCTGCCGAGGCTGAAACAGGAAGAAATTGACAACCTGAATAGGCCAATAACCAGTAACGAGAGTGAAGCAGTGATCAAAAACCTCCCAAAAAACAAGAGTCCAGGGCCTGATGGATTCCCTGGGGAATTCTGCCAAACATTCAAAGAAGAAATAATACCTATTCTCCTGAAGCTGTTTCAAAAAATAGAAACAGAAGGAAAACTTCCAAACTCATTCTATGAGGCCAGCATTACCTTAATCCCCAAACCAAGCAAAGACCCCATCAAAAAGGAGAATTTCAGACCGATATCCCTGATGAATATGGATTCCAAAATCGTCAACAAAATCCTAGCTAATAGGATCCAACAATACATTAAAAGGATCATCCACCACAACCAAGTGGGATTTATCCCCGGGATGCAGGGTGGTTCAACATTCGCAAATCAATCAATGTGATAGAACACATTAATAAGAGGAGGGAGAAGCACCATATGGTCCTCTCGATGCAGAAAAAGCATTTGACAAAATACAACATCCTTTCCTGATTAAAACTCTCCAGAGTAGAGGGATAGAGAGAACATTCCTCAAGTTCATAAAATCCATCTATGAAAAACCCACAGTGAATATCATCCTCAATGGGGAAAAGCTGAGAGCCTTTCCCTTAAGATCAGGAACACGTCAGGGATGCCCACTCTCGCCACTATTGTTCAACATAGTACTAGAAGTCATAGCAACAGCAATCAGACAACAAAAAGAAATAAAAGGTATTCAAATTGGCAAAGAAGAAGTCAAACTCTCTCTTTTTGCAGATGACATGATACTTAGTGTGGAAAACCCAAAAGACTCCACCCCCAAATTACTAGAACTCATACAGCAATTCAGTAATGTGGCAGGATACAAAATCAATGCACAGAAATCAGTTGCTTTCTTATACACTAAAAACACAAATGTAGAAAGAGAAATTAGAGAAACGATTCCATTTACAATTACACCAAAAACCACAAGATACCTCGGAGTAAACCTACCCAAAGAGGTAAAGGATCTATACGCTAGGAACTACAAAACACTCATGAAAGAAATTGAAGAAGACACAAAAAGATGGAAAAATATTCCATGCTCATGGATCGGAAGAATAAACATTGTTAAAATGTCTATGCTACCCAGAGCAATCTATACCTTCAATGCCATCCCGATCAAAATTCCAATGACATTTTTCAAAGTGCTGGAACAAACAATCCTAAAATTTGTATGGAATCAGAAAAGACCCCGAATCGCCAAGGAAATGTTGAAAAAGAAAAACAAAGCTGGGGGCATCACATTGCCCGATTTCAAGCTATATTACAAAGCTGTGATCACCAAGACAGCATGGTACTGGCACAAAAACAGACATATAGACCAATGGAACAGAATAGAGAACCCAGATATGGACCCTCAACTCTATGGTCAAATAATCTTTGACAAAGCAGGAAAGAACATGCAATGGCAAAAAGACAGTCTCTTCAATAAATGGTGCTGGGAAAATTGGACAGCCACATGCAGAAGAATGAAACTCGACCATTCTCTAACACCATTCACAAAGATAAACTCAAAGTGGATGAAAGACCTCAATGTGAGACAGGAATCCATCAAAATCCTAGAAGAGAACACAGGCAGTAACCTCTTTGACATCACCCACAGCAACTTCTTTCAAGATACATCTCCAAAAGCTAGTGAAACAAAAGCAAAAATGAACTTTTGGGACTTCATCAAGATAAAAAGCTTCTGCACAGCAAAGGAAATAGTCAACAAAACAAAGAGGCAACCCACAGAATGGGAGAAGATATTTGCAAATGACACTACAGATAAAGGGCTGGTATCCAAGATCTATAAAGAACTTCTCAAACTCAACACCCAAAAAACAAATAATCAAGTCAAAAAGTGGGCAGAAGATATGAAAAGACACTTCTCTGAAGAAGACATACAAATGGCTAACCAGACACATGAAAAAATGTTCATCATCATTAGCCATCAGGCTATTTCAAAATTCAAATCAAAACCACGTTGAGATACCACCTTACACCAGTTAGAATGGCCAAAATGGACAGGGAAAGAAACAACAAATGCTGGAGAGGTTGTGGAGAAAGGGGAACCCTCTTACACTGTTGGTGGGAATGCAAGTTGGTACAGCCACTTTGGAAAACAGTGTGGAGGTTCCTCAAAAATTTAAAAATAGAGCTACCCTATGACCCAGCAATTGCACTACTGGGTATTTACCCCAAAGACACAGATGTAGTGAAAAGAAGGGCCGTATGCACCCCGATGTTCATAGCAGCAATGTCCGCAATAGCCAAACTGTGGAAAGAGCCGAGATGCCCTTCAACAGATGAATGGATAAAGAAGATGTGGTCCATATATACAATGGAATATTACTCAGCCATCAGAAAGGATGAATACCCAACTTTTACAGCAACATGGATGGGACTGGAGGAGATTATGCCAAGTGAAATAAGTCAAGCAGAGAAAGTCAATTATCATATGGTTTCACTTATTTGTGGAACATAAGGAATAGCAAGGAGGACATTAGGAGAAGGAAGGGAAAAATGAGTGGGGGGGGGGAATTGGAGGGAGAGATGAACCATGAGAGACTATGGACTCTGAGAAACAAACAGGGTTTTAGAGGGGAGGGGGGACGGGGGATTGGTTAGCCTGGTGATGGGTATTAAGGAGGGCACGAACTGCATGGAGCACTGGGTGTTATACGAAAACAATGGATTGTGGATCACCACATCAAAAACCAATGATGTATGGTGACTAACATAACATAATAAAATTAAAAGCAAAAAAAAACAAAAAAACTTGTGTTTTATTATCAACAATACTGTGAGTTACATCCTTGAAGCAGCATGTTCACTTCATGGATTTTCAATAAAATATCTCCTAGATACATAACTCTTCATAATCATAGTTTGTCTGGTAGTCATTTTTTTCTTAAGTAAAAATAGTATTCTAAGGAAAAAGTAGATAGTTCAGCTTGCAATTCAATAAGTGATTTCCTTGACACAGGCATTATACCTAAGTGTGCAGCAAGTATTTTCTGCGTATTTCCCAGTTCGTCACACAGAATGTTAAAAAGTCATGCATTCAAGGGTCCCCATTTAATGAAATTTATAATTGTTATTGTTTCATTAAGCATTGTCTTAAGTGAAACTAGTCTTTTAAAAACAAAACAAAACAAAACTGTACTTGGTGGTAAAGAATACAGTGACTACTAGTAACAGTTTGGTGCCACTGCCTTGATTCAGGCTAAAGTGCCAAATGTTATACCCATCATTGCTTTTGTACCATCAGTGCGGATGTCAGACCTGTAAAACAGATGAAGTCTTATGAAAATTATTTTGACTCTGTGAATCCTCTGAAAGGATCTTGAAGACTCCGCAAAGTTCTTAGACTGTACTTTGGGAACTGCTACTCAAATGTATCCTTTTTAAAAATACCTGGAATATTATATTTATATATTCAGTATTTTAAAGAAAACTCCTAATGAAGTAATAATTTTGCACATCTAAGTAGGTTATTTAGGGTGAAAGTATTGTGTTGAATTTTAGAAAAATATAGAAAAGGACCTTCAATATCTGCTACTATTAACATATATGTATTTTCCTTTAAAATATAATTTAAAAACTAAAATTACTGACATACAGTAAATTCAAAAAATAATAGAATATATATGAAATGTCTCCTTTCCTTTTACCCCCATACCTCTCCCTAAAGTTAAATATTTCTCATACATACTTTCAGTAAAGACATAGATATTTTTCACACTTTTTATTTTATAAAAGTATAAGGATCAGAATCCGAGATACCAGGACACTTAGGTGGCTCAGTCAGTGAAGCATCTGCCTTCAGCTCAGGTCATGATCCCAGGGTCCTGGGATCGAGTCCCACATCGGGCTCCCTGCTCAGCGGGAAGCCTGCTTCTCCCTCTGCCTGCTGCTCCCCCTGCTTGTGCTTTCTCTCTCTCTCTCTCTTTCTCTCTCTTTCCGACAAATAAACAAATAAAATCTTTAAAAAAAGAAAAAAGAATTCAAGATACGTTTAGAATAATTTTATTTTTACTGAGAGCAGAAAGCATCTTTTTAAAAAATTTAAATTCAATTTAGTTAACATACAGTGTATTATTAGTTTCAGGGGAGAAAGCATCTTTTAATAATATTTTTGGTCATTTTTCATTTAGGGAAAACATTTAAGTGAATGATAAGTCTCAAAGAGGTTTTGTTTCCTCCTTTTGTCAGTACTGGAACATTCTAATTTTTGAAAGAGCTAACAAGAATCAATCTCCAACAGACTTTAGAAATCATTAACTTTAGTTAACCACCACCAACAAAAGATTGATGTGAACCACTTAATATATCAAAATATAAGTGTTTTAAGTGTGATTGCTAAAGATCCAAAATTGAAAATAGAAAGATCAGTGTGGCTCGATGTTAGCGATCAAGAGGAAGGGTAGAAGGAAAAGAATGAGAGAAGTGGGTAAGGGACAGATCTTGGAGGACATGAAAAGGAGTTTGGATTGTACCCCAAGTGTAATGGAAACCGACTGGAGAATGTGCAGTGGTGATATCAGAATTATATTTTTAAATGATCATTCTGGCTACTGTGTGGAATATGGACTTTAGAATATAAAGAGAACAGATAACAAATAGGGTGGGGGGTCAATTAGGAGGCAGTTGCAGTAGTTGAAGTAACAGATGATAGTAGAGTGGACTAGTATCAATAATTAGTGGAAATGGTGCAGCTCAGATTCAGGAGATATTTTGGAGGTAAGCTGTCAGAATTTTATTTGAAGTGGATCTAGGATATGAGGAAAGAGGAGAATCAATGCTAGACCTATGAGTTGAGTGACTGAGGTGGGGTGGATTTACAAATCATATCACTAAGGGGGTCTAGCAACAAAAGACCGGGATATTAGGTGGATCTTCAATGTGAATATTGAAATTGTCAAGAGTGATAGTGGGCCTGGGGGTGGAAATGAGGTATAGTGATCCAGGTATTGAAGTTATTGGTTAATGAGGAAGAAGTATGACTGAGTGTACAGAATATAGTAGCCAAAAATGAAGGATAACAGATGGTAAAATTCAGTAACATGCATTTTCTGAGGGAGAATGGAAGATAGAGTTTAAAATCCATCAAAATACAGTGTTTCCAGGTCTAGTCAAAATTTGATGGGGACTTGGTCTGGAGTGATAGCAAAGGAGATGAACAGATGTGATCTCGTTGGAAAAATAATTAGAAGGTTAACTTTTTTTTTTTTTTAAGATTTTATTTATTTATTTGACAGAGAGAGACACAGTGAGAGGGGGAACACAAGCAGGGGGAGTGGGAGAGGGAGAAGCAGGCTTCCCGCCAAGCAGGGAGCCCAATGCGGGGCTTGATCCCAGGACCCTGGGATCATGACCTGAGCCGAAGGCAGACACTTAACTGACTAAGCCACTAGAAGGTTAACTTGACCACACTTGGTGACACTTTGGGAGTAGGAATTGAGGGGAAATGGGAGCCAAAATAGCCTCTGGGTTTCTGGCTTGTGTGACTGGATATATTGTGACAGGAACTAAGATAGAGGATGCCTATATAATGTCCAGGTATGTTGGGGAAGATGACTGGGACAGTTGAGTTTGAGGGGCATGTAAGGTTTTCAAGTGGAGATGCCCTGTAGGTAGTTGGATACAAGAGGTTCTGGGGGGAAAAAAAGATGAGATAGGGAGTGGGGGAGAGGGCAAGAGTCAGAGCACAAGCGATAGTGAAAGAGAATATGATTCATCACATTTACAAACACTTAAAGGAAATGTGACTTCTGGTTCCACACAGAGGTCTGTGTTCACGCATGTTCTCCCTTGTACATATTAGACTCCACTGAAAATGAAATAAAGGAATACAACTGGAGGTAAACTTTAACAGCAAAGAGAGAGGAAGAAATTATAATTGGAGAAATATCTAAAAGGAAAGATGGAGAATCATGCTGTTTAGTAAACAGATTGGAAGAAACACCAAAATAATTTGCAAAAGGCGTTATGGTAGGATTAGGAGTGACCTTCCCAGCCAACCCCCCAAAGAATCTTCAGGCTCAGCTTTGGCTTTTGTGGCATGTAGGAATGAGAAATGGATCTGGAAATAGCAAGATTATTCGAAGACCTGTCTAAAGAACAGCTGTATGATTTGATACCCTACCCCCTCTCTCATTCTGAAGTTCCAAATAACCTAGATTAAAAAAAAAAAAAATGGAGAGATTCTCTCTAGAGAAATTGAAGGAATTAACCAGAAAGGACTAGAAGCACTGGTGTGTTGTTGGCATTGCAGAGTCAAAACCTCCTCCAAAAAAAAAAAAGAGCGAGAAAGCGCTCCTCATTTAGGCATTGCAGGAGAGGTAGATGTCTCCAGCCTAATACCAGACATGCAAGCAAAGTAGAACAAGTACCTTGAAGGAAAGAACAAGGTAAAACAGCAGATCAACTGACCATGGAGGAAATCTTTAGGAAATAAATCTTTAAGAAAAGTAATGGCTGGCGCGCCTGGGTGGCTTAGTTGGTGAAGCGTCTGCCTTCGGCTCAGGTCATGATCCCAGGGTTCTGGGATAGAGCCCCACGTTGGGCTCCCTGTTCCGCTGAGAGCCTGCTTCTCCCTCTCCCTCTGCCTGCTGCTCTGCCTACTTGTGCTCTCGCTCTGTCAAATAAATAAAATCTTTAAAAAAAAAAAGAAAAAGAATGGCTATATTTTAGAGGAATTTGAGAAAATATATCTGTATTATCAAAAACAGAACAAGAAAGCATTTGCAAATTTAAAATTTGATTAGAAAAGTTGTTAAGAGAGGTTAAAAATAATACTGGAATGTCATAGAAATATAGAGCAAACAGACAGATGGAAAATGTCAAGAGGGGCGCCTGAGTGGCTTAGCCAGTTAAGTGTCTGCCTTCGGCTCAGGTCATGATCCTGGGGTCCTGGGATTAAACCCCGCGTCAGGCTCCCTGCTCATTGGGAGCCTGCTTCTCCCTCTCTCTGCTGCTCCTCCTGCCTGTGTTCTCTCTCTTGCTCACTCTCTCAAATAAATAAATAAAATATTTTTTTTAAAAAAAGAAAATATGACAGGAAAAATAGATACTGTGGGGAAGAATAAAAAATAAGAGGGAAGAACTTGTCAAAGAAATAATAGAAGAAAACTTTCCAAAGCTGAGAAAAAAACATGCATCCTTAGACTGGAAGAATCTACAGAATGCTGAGCAAGATTAATGAGAAAAGACCTACATCTAGACACAGCCTCATACAGTCTTACTACTGCCAAGTCAAATAATATTCTGAAAGATCTCAGAAATAACAATAGAGTTTATGTACAAGGAATATGAATCACACTGTTGGGGCACCTGGCTGGCTCAGTTGGTAGAGCATGTGACTCTTGATCTCAGGGTTGTGAGTTCAAGCCCCACGTTGGGTGAGGAGCCTACTTAAAAAATAAATAAATAAATCATGAATAAAAAACCTGAGTTAAAAAAAAGAAGAGTCACACTGCGATCAGACTTCTCATCACTGTCACTGGACCAATGCCTCAAGTGCACAGTTGGAAAATTACTTTGAACTGACAAATTATTGATCAAGAATGTGAATGTAAAATTAAAACAGCAAGAACTCGAAGTTATTTCTCACACACCAGATTTGATATGAATAATAAGGCAGAAGACCAAGAAAGAGAAGAACATGGGTTGAATGAAAGCTTTAACCAGGAGTTGATTTAAGGACAGTTATAAGATGATAACTACATTGAAGGCTGTTCTGTGGTCAGTCAGGTGTGGCCTCAGAGGAGGCACAAGAAGGGCTCAAGGAACAAAGTTCATTATAAATCACAGGTCTCAGAGAGGGGGTCACTGCATGCCACGCAGGATCACAGAAGCAGCACCAGGTTTTGGTCAAGTGGCAAAAAGACAGGAGCAAAAGAAAAATCTGGGCCAGAATCTTTAGTGAGGTTTCCACAGGAAAGTCAATGCAGGACAGGGCAAGCAGTTTCTGGCTGGCTGGTTTGAATCATTCCCAGGGACTCTAGGCTCTGCAGGTGGTCTCTAGTTGGTTAGTACTGGGCCTGACTTGGTTAAGCACATGCCTCCTGGGTTGCTTGGGCTGGTGGAGGAGGTGTGGCTCAGGACTGGTCAGTTTGCATATCCAAAGCCTATTCCTGGCTGAGCCCTTTGCTGGCTCCTAGAATTGACTAGCCCAGGAAGCAGTCTCTCCCCAGCCAGAAAGCTTTTTATAAGATGTCGAAACATCATGAAATACAGAAAATTAAAAACATAAATAATACAGAGGCTTAAGAGACAACTAGCCTGCCTGAAGCAGTAAGTGAGGGCCCTGAGAAGTATCTGAGAAGAAAATGAGTTCCATAGGGTATCAAGCATACAATTGAGAAGCAGAATAATTTTTCACGATTTGTTATAAGTTTGTTATTTGTGGTACACACACACACATTCCAAGAAAATTCCAAGTATAGAAATAGCAAGAAAATACAAAAGTTCAACAAGAAAATATTAGTCCTAGGAATTAAATATGGCAATTGGTTTGCTATTATGAAAGTATTCCCATATACAGAGAAGCAGAGAGAATAGTATGGTGAATTCTTATATACCCATCACTGGATTCAGCAGTTATAAAAAAGTACACCACATTTGTTTCATCTATCCACTTTTTTCTGACTTGGCATATAAATATTTAAAAGCAAATTATAGACAGTAAATAATGCATCTTCATCCTTCAGTTTCAATCTCTAAAAGAAAATAAAGACATTTACTTTTTTAATAATAATGCCATTAGGAAACCTACAAAATTAACAATAATTTCTTGGTATAATCTAACATTCCAGTTCATAATCAAGTTTCTCCATTTGTCTCAAAAATGTATTTGTATAGTTGATATGTTCAAATTGATCCAAACAAGATCCTTGCATGGTATCTGGTTGTGTGTTGTTTTTTTTTCTCATGCCATTTGACATACTGAAGAAACACTTTGCCTGTAGAATATCCCACATTCAGGATTTGACTGTTTACTTCCTTGAGGTTGTTGTTTAACTTGTTCCTCTGCCTTTCTGTATTTCCAGTAATTTGAAGGTAGTTGTTAAAGTTTGATTGGATTCAGGTTTTATATTTTTTGGCAAGAAGACCAATAGATAATGCTATGTGAAATAGCTGATTTTCAGTATTTTATGGGGTTCATGGAAAAGTTCATTTTATCTTAAAATTAAGAAATATTTTCCTCTGCTAATATGGCATTGGGCAAGGAAATCCTATCATACTTCCTGTATTACAGTGAACAATATTCATGGGGTCACGTTAAGGTAAACTGCTGTTTGCTTGTTTTCAACTTTTAGAATCAGCTTATAGTAAGACAAGAAGTTTTCATTGTATTTAGGCAACAGAACATAGTTATTAAGTTTGTCAACATAAGTTAGGAGAAGTTGGGTGGAAAGTGGGAAAGGCACCCGCATCCTTAACTGCAAATGAGGGAATTAAAACATGTGGAATAAAAATCAGAAGTTTAAGTATATTTAAGATTGCAAAGGAAACAAATTATGGTATTAGAATAATACATTTACTAGAAATACAGGAGAGAGGGTTAGTATAAATGAACTTTAATTTCATCTTTCATATAAAAGGATTAATAGATAAGATCTAAAGATATTTTTACTGCTTTTGGTAAATTAATCATTTTTATTTAAATTCCCATAGAGGTAACCACCAGAGAAACTTAAGAATAGACTTTTAAAGTGGCTGTGTCTGGAGAGTGGAGTTAGGGGTGGAAGGAGTGGAAAGGAATTTTTCTTTTTATTATACATTTTTCTGGACTCTTTGTTGTTGCTGTTTAACCATGCACCTTCATTAAGGGAAGTAATACCTTTTTTCACCTTAGTCTTAATTTCTACCCTAAAATGTGGTTTTCATCAAGTAAAGTCTACTTTAATGTAACCTTAGTTTTCTTTTTTTTTTAATTTTTTTATTGTTATGTTAATCCCCATACATTACATCATTAGTTTTAGATATAGTGTTCCATGATTCATTGTTTGTGCATAACACCCAGTGCTCCATGCAGAACGTGCCCTCCTCAATACCCATCACCAGGCTAACCCATCCTCCCAACCCCCTCCCCTCTAGAACCCTCAGTTTGTTTTTCAGAGTCCATTGTCTCTCATGGTTCTTCTCCCCCTCCGATTTCCCCCCCTTCATTCTTCCCCTGCTGCTACATTCTTCTTCTTCTTTTTTTCTTTCTTAACATATATTGCATTATTTGTTTCAGAGGTACAGATCTGAGATTCAACAGTCTTGCACAATTCACAGCGCTTACCAGAACACATACCCTCCCCAGTGTCCATCACCCAGTCACCCCATCCCTCCCACCCCACCCCCCACTCCAGCAACCCTCAGTTTGTTTCCTGAGATTAAGAATTCCTCATATCAGTGAGGTAACCTTAGTTTTCAAAGGTATGATGACAACAGGTCAGATATGAAAGAATTAAGCACACATTAGAAAAACAAACTTCTATGCACTTAAAGGATTTGAAATGCTTGCCTTTTCAGTTGTTGCCATTGGTTTCCTGATTTGGGGCCTCTCTGTCACGTGCGGAGCCAGTGTCTTTAAAATTTTAGTATAATTAGTTTTTAAAATTTCAGTGTAGTGACAGCATGCCACAAAGTAACAAACTGACTCAAGAAAATGATCCTGGAAAGAAATGAGAGCTCAAAAATAATCTCTGTAGTCAACTAAAGAAAAACTAGCAATGATAAACTTCAGGAGGATGATAGATGCTTCCCAGAGAAGTTTTACTAATTGTTTTAAACTGTGAGTGGTTAGTAACTCTCTACCCAGAAATTGATCCACTGTACATAATGAATATAGACAACTGAAGAATTTCCAGAAATTTCAGAAGGTTGCTTTTTCTGAAGGAGATTTCTCTGCAGGAGAAATCCCACATATCATTGGAAGGTCAGATTTCATAACTCACCATGTTTGAAAGAATGCAGAATTTGAAGAGTGCTTCAGGCAAGAGATAGAGGGTCAAAATCCGCATTGCCTAAGAAGAGTCTCTAGTGATGATCTCTCTGGACGTGATCCTAGTTGAAAAAAGAAAGATATATGAAAGCTTTAAAACAATGCCACGGAAAAATACTAAATAGCAAGCATTTACTTCATGCTTACTGATTTTAGCGCAATGTATTCAGATTTAAATTACAAATGTTTTTGGCCTAAGTTTGTTAAATGCACAAAACTCCCCCCTCAAAACTTTTTATAATGTAATTTAATCTCTGGTAATTAGCCCTGAAGTTTCTTTAAAGTCTCAGTAGATGTTGAGTTTAGCTCTTCTGTTGAACTATTTTTTGCTTTTTCGTCTCAGATTACTAATTTTCATTCATTATAAAGTCTGGCAGAAGAATATATTATGTATATTTGTATAATTCACATATTCTAAGTATTATTCACTTTACAATGCCACCACTTAATGATTATTTATAGAATGTGGTTATTAAAATGAGCAGCGGATATTAAATCAGACTGAATCATAAGCTTGGCTCTAATCCTAGATTATATAACAGTGGACAAATCATTTAATTTATCTGGGCCTACCTCCTCTTTTGTGAATAAAGGAGTCAGATTTGGCCCTTTAATTCATGATTCTGTTTCACAGTTAAAATTGTTAAAGTTCATATGTAATGAAAGATTTTATGAAAAGTCTGCACAACCTTTTTTTTTTTTAATTTTATTATGTTATGTTAGTCACCATACAATACATCATTGGTTTTTGATGTGGTGATCCACAATCCATTGTTTTCGTATAACACCCAGTGCTCCATGCAGTCCGTGCCCTCCTTAATACCCATCACCAGGCTAACCAATCCCCCGTCCCCCCTCCCCTCTAAAACCCTGTTTGTTTCTCAGAGTCCATAGTCTCTCATGGTTCATCTCTCCCTCCAATTCCCCCCCCCCACTCATTTTTCCCTTCCTTCTCCTAATGTCCTCCTTGCTATTCCTTATGTTCCACAAATAAGTGAAACCATATGATAATTGACTTTCTCTGCTTGACTTATTTCACTTGGCATAATCTCCTCCAGTCCCATCCATGTTGCTGTAAAAGTTGGGTATTCATCCTTTCTGATGGCTGAGTAATATTCCATTGTATATATGGACCACATCTTCTTTATCCATTCATCTGTTGAAGGGCATCTCGGCTCTTTCCACAGTTTGGCTATTGCGGACATTGCTGCTATGAACATCGGGGTGCATACGGCCCTTCTTTTCACTACATCTGTGTCTTTGGGGTAAATACCCAGTAGTGCAATTGCTGGGTCATAGGGTAGCTCTATTTTTAAATTTTTGAGGAACCTCCACACTGTTTTCCAAAGTGGCTGTACCAACTTGCATTCCCACCAACAGTGTAAGAGGGTTCCCCTTTCTCCACAACCTCTCCAGCATTTGTTGTTTCTTTCCCTGTCCATTTTGGCCATTCTAACTGGTGTAAGGTGGTATCTCAACGTGGTTTTGATTTGAATTTTGAAATAGCCTGATGGCTAATGATGATGAACATTTTTTCATGTGTCTGGTTAGCCATTTGTATGTCTTCTTCAGAGAAGTGTCTTTTCATATCTTCTGCCCACTTTTTGACTTGATTATTTGTTTTTTGGGTGTTGAGTTTGAGAAGTTCTTTATAGATCTTGGATACCAGCCCTTTATCTGTAGTGTCATTTGCAAATATCTTCTCCCATTCTGTGGGTTGCCTCTTTGTTTTGTTGACTATTTCCTTTGCTGTGCAGAAGCTTTTTATCTTGATGAAGTCCCAAAAGTTCATTTTTGCTTTTGTTTCACTAGCTTTTGGAGATGTATCTTGAAAGAAGTTGCTGTGGGTGATGTCAAAGAGGTTACTGCCTGTGTTCTCTTCTAGGATTTTGATGGATTCCTGTCTCACATTGAGGTCTTTCATCCACTTTGAGTTTATCTTTGTGAATGGTGTTAGAGAATGGTCGAGTTTCATTCTTCTGCATGTGGCTGTCCAATTTTCCCAGCACCATTTATTGAAGAGACTGTCTTTTTGCCATTGCATGTTCTTTCCTGCTTTGTCAAAGATTATTTGACCATAGAGTTGAGGGTCCATATCTGGGTTCGAGTCTGCACAACCTTATCCTCAGCTCTTGCCATGTTCCTTAAAGTAATAAAATGTCATGTGGAGAACACGAGATGATTTTTCCTTCTGCCTAAACTTATAAAATGTCAGAATTTATAAATTTGGTTTAACTTTTCAAAATTTTAGTCTGAGGAAAAAGAAAAACTCCGTATTAGGCCAATAAATACTAAACCAAAATGAAGTATAATTTAATTTTTAAAAGTATCATTCACAAAAGGAAATCCAGAGGGCTCCTTTCCAGTTATTATTGCTACTAAACAACGTACCCCAAAACATAGAGGCTTAAAACAGTAATAATCGTTTAATTAGCTCATGAACCTGTGTTCTGGGTAGCTCCCTTCTGCTCCACATAACATCAGCTGGAATAGCCCAAAGATTGGGGCTGATTAAGCATTTTCTCAGCTCTCCCCTTTACAGCAAAACACCCCGAAGGAGTTTTCTATCGTCACTATCCCTAATTCTCTTCTGCCATTTTCCCTTTTTAAGATTATTTTTAAAAATAATTCATTTTGAAATAATTTTCAAATGTAGAGAAAATCTGCCAGAAGGGGTAAGACTCCTGTATCCCCTCACCCAGATTCCCCAGTTACTAACATTTTATCGAATTTGTTCCCTTGTTCATTACCCCTTCCTCTCCCTTCACACACACTCCCCAAACATGCATGATCATTCATCCTTTTTTGAACCTTTAGAAATCAAGCTTTATACATGATAGCCCATCACTCCTAAATGTTCCAGTCTGTATTTTCCATCAAGAACATTCTCCTACATAACTGGCATGCACCCTCCAAGTAAGGAAGCCAACATTGTTACAACACTGCCACCCAGTCCACAAACCTCATTCATATTTCGCCAACTGTCTCAGCAGTATCTCTTGTGATATCTTTTCTGATCCAGGCTCCTGTCCAGAATATGTGATGCATTTAGTTGTCATGTCTGATCAGACTCATTCAATTTGAAACAGTACTGTAGTCTTTCCCTTGACAGTTTCATTGAGTACAGACTTTACATTATGTAGGATGACCCTAAACCTTGATCCACCTGATGTTGACTGATAACCATACTTAAGTTAGACATTCTTGGCAACAACAGCACTGAAATGAAGTTATGCATTACATGAAGTGATACACATCAACCTGTTGCATCACTGGTCATGTTGATTTCCCGATCACATTGGCATCTGCCAGATTTTCTACATTAAAGTCACCATTAACCCTTTTGTAATTGGTTAGTATTCTGTAGAGAGTTTTCCAAGAGTACTTTAATATGTTCCTCATCTAACCTCCACCCACCAGCTTTGGCATCCATTGACATCTGAATCAAACACCTCTGTGATAGTTGCCAGCTGGTAATTTTCTATTTCCTTCATTTCTTCTACATTTATCAGTTGGATACTCTACTAAAAGGAGGAGCTTTTCCTTCATTTATTTATTCATTTATTGATAACATAAAGACTCATTAATTCCTATTTTATTTATAGGGGGTAATCCATTATTATCATTATTTATTTTGATATTAAAATTGTCTATTTGGCCAGTGGGGGCCCCTCTCGTTGCTTCCTGTGTTTTTTTGATACATCCCATCATTCACTGAGCATTTCCTTACTTTTAGGCATAGACAGTATCCCAGGGTCATTTTGTACTTTCCCTGGCCCAGCCCTGGAATCAGATTTTTCTCCATATAGCTCTGGTTCCCCTTAGCAGAGGATAGGTATTTAGAAAACAACCTCTGAGCACTTGATGTGCTCGATGCTACAGGGGTGTCATCACTTCTAGGGCCCCTTAGCCAAAAAAGTTAGGAAAATATCTACATATAATGTTAGAAGCAAATTAATTTTAATATGTTGGAGCTTTGATCGCAGGCATTAACTAACAATATTGCATGATATTCCAATCAGTGAGAAAAATTAACTTTTCTTTTCTTTGTTCCTCCTCCCCTAGGTATGTGTAATCCTCGAAACTATAGTGACACACCTCCAACTTCAAAGAGCACTGTGGAAGAGCTTCATGAGCCAATCCCTTCTCTCTTCCGGGCACTCACAGAAGGAGACACTCAGTTGAACTGGAACATCGTTTCCTTCCCTGTCGCAGAAGAACTCTCACATCATGAGAATCTGGTTTCATTTTTAGAAACTGTGAACCAGCCACACCATCAAAATGTGTCTGTTCCTAGCAATAACGTTCACGCACCTTATTCCAGTGACAAAGGTAACTACCCACGGTTGACTTTCTATCTTGCCCCCTCACTTGCTGTGTGATCTGTGAAACTTATATTACCTTTTAGAGCAGTTTTTGGCTTTGAGTTTATCTAGTCTTAAGTAAATTATGGACTTTAATAACCCCAGTCCTTAAGTAGATAAGGAGGTATGTCAAGCATATTGTCACCACTCAGTGATAGAGATTGTGTTGGAAGATAGATAACCTGGTGCTAATTTTGATGTTTATTTGTGTTAGGCTTTAATTGTTCTTTCCATAAGATAGCAACAGTGCTGCTTGCTTAATATAGTATTGCTCACTGTCAGATAACATTCAGAGAGTCCCAGGAAGTCACGTTTTTATAATAGCATAGGCACTACAAATGATGCCAAGGTCATCAGCTAAATTTCTTTATCGGCAAGTTGATATTACAGATATCTAATTTCCAGGTATAAACTAACTCCAGTACTCTTGGTCAGAAGGGGAACTAAATGGAAGAATGGCTTATATAACTTTGAGAAGCATATTAAAGAACGCTTATTAATGTGAATAAGTCATTCCTTAATTTTGGAATGTACAGGGTATGTAACTTTTATAAAGTCTTTGATATTTTCAAGTAAAAGCCTCTGCACAATTTTACTGTGGAAAAATAAGGCAATTATGAAAATTGCAGTTATTTCTTAAAATATGAGATGAATTATACATAAATAGTATAACTTGTACTCTTTAAGATTTTACTTATTTGAGAGAAAGTGAGTGAGAGAGAGAGCATGAGCAGGGACTGAGGGAGAGAGAGAGAAGCAGACTCCCCACTGAGCAGGGAGCCTGATGTGGGGCTTGAGCCTAGCACCTTGGGATCATGACCTGAGCCAAAGGCAGACGCTTAACTGACTGAGCCACCCAGGCGCCCCTATACTTTTTTTATTCGGGTTTTTGTTGTGCCCTCTATTACAGTCCTGCCTTTGTGAAATAGTATGAACTTTGGACATCAGTAGTAAAAGCAAAACAACATTTGTTAATGATATTCAGATTAAGAATTCTTATTGGGTTTTTTTGTTAAACTACCTTAAAAGACAAATTCTAGATTTTGGAAAAGATCAGAAATATATGGAGTGTGCCTTATTCAGATATTTTGCTACCATTTTCCCCATTAAAATGTAATCTACATGGGGGCGCCTGGGTGGCTCAGTTGGTTAAGCAACTGCCTTCGGCTCAGGTCATGATCCTGGAGTCCCGGGATCGAGTCCCGCATCGGGCTCCCTGCTCAGCAGGGAGTCTGCTTCTCCCTCTCCCGCTCCCCCCTCTTGTGCTCTCTCTCTCTCAAATAAATAAATAAAATCTTGAAAAAAAAAAAATGTAATCTACATAATAGATACTCAATAATTCATAAAGTTTGTTCAAATGTTATTTAATTTAATGAAATAATTACCAGGCAGCCAAGTTTCCTGGAAATACCAACTATCTTTCAAGACAGAGTTAAAATTTTTCCTCTTTGACACCTTCTCTAGGTACCCCTTGCTCTCAGGTGGAATAAACTGCCTCCTATTCCTATAATTGCCTTCTCCCCATATTTACTTTTCGATTTGTTGTCTGTTTTTACCTTCTAGGTCTACCATTTTCTACTTAGTTCCTTAGATTCTCTGGTTACTCTTTGAGTCCTAATGGCTATTATTCCATAGTAGGTGTTCAGTAAATACTTGTTGAATAAACAAATGAAAGGAAGTTGGTAAATACTAATCACCTGAGATTCAAAGCTCCCCTGTCCTGCTCACTGCCAATCCCTAGTCTGCCTGGTCTCATGCTATACTGGCCTCCCTGTTTTCCATTTTGACCTGATACTCAGTAGTGGTTCTGTTGTGTCCTGATGCTAACCATTCACTGCAGTGGGCTTGCCTCCACTCCATTCCCCATGCACACTACACTGGTATCCTTGTGACTTTCCTTATTTTGTTACCTGGTAACTTTGCTTTTAATTCTTCTTCTAATACAAGTCCAGATTTTTCCATTAAGCCTTTCCTTACTATTCAGACCCCTGGTGATTTATCAGTTCTGTAAATGGCTCTGTAAAATAACAGACTTTAATCATACTCTCTCAATTAATGGTTTTTATTGTTTTTTATTTATTTCACATACCTTATGCTCCTACCAAGGTCATCAGATGGCATTAACTACCAGGAGAACTAAAAATTGAAACAATCGAAAATAGTTGTGTTGAAAAGCAAGACTAGAAATTGCTACTGATAATAAGAGTATTTTTTAATAGCCAGTGCTGAATTGTGCCATGTGTTGCTAACCACTTTGCATCATTTGAATTAAGTTTGCTTTATTTTATTGTAAATTCTCAGTATAACTTTAGAACAGTATTTTTTCTTTTTTTTTTCTTTTTTTTTTAGTGAGGGAGTGAAAAGAGTGAGGGGCAGAGGAAGAAGGAGAGAGACAATCTTTTTTTTTGAGAGAGAGAGAGAGAATCTTAAGCAGGCTCCATGTCTAGCATAGAGCTGGACTGTGGAGCTCAATCTCACGAGCCGAAGTCAAGACTTGGATGCTCAACCAACTGAGCCACCCACGTGCCCCTAGAACATTATTTTTCAAACTTCTTTTAGCTGGAGAATTCTCTCCTCTGAGGAAATCTTATCAGAAATGCCCAATTTAAAAGTCACAGCTCTGAAGCATATCAAATGTTAAGCCCAGTAACCTTAACTTTGAGATCAAAGTCTAGAATCTAAGGAAGCCCCTTTACCTTCTTCAGCTGGAGTGGGAGACTCTGACTTCCTTCTCAATATAATTAACATATGTGATCTTTTTTCCTACACCTCATCCATTATCCTATGCAGAGTAGCAGTAAGGGAACTAAGAATAACTATTAATATCAGCCAGGTATTAAAGCATTTCCTGCTTTACCTCTTTTCTTGCTCTGAGCTCTTAATTTTTTATTTTTCAGAACACATGTGTACTGTGGTTTATTTTGATGACTGCATGTCCATACATCAGTGTAAAATATCCTGTGAGTCCATGGGAGCATCCAAATATCGCTGGTTCCATAACGCCTGCTGTGAGTGCATTGGTCCAGAGTGCATCGACTATGGTAGTAAAACTGTCAAATGTATGAACTGCATGTTTTAAAGAAGGAGAAGAATGCAAACCAAAGCAATTTAGTCAACAAGAAAGATATAAAAAGCTATTTGGTGAGGTCTACTGGTTGCACCAGAATGCTAGCAGGTTAAGAAGATATAAAGAATTTGGACTGAGTTAAAGTATGACAAATGCAGTAATGTGTTAAATTATAACTGCTCTGGTTGATTTTATAGCCACTGTCAATAAGCCCCTTCCCCTATATACATTTATAACTTTGGTCGTATGAGAAGCAAGTACACAGAGAATTCCTTGAAAGATCTGAGGTCTCTGACATAAAGCCTGATGTCATTTTTTTCTAGCATTCCAAAAGCCTTTGGTTTTGAAAGTGTTAGAGCATGTTAACGTAAGTTATGATTTCTTCATTTACTACTACTGGGACACTGAGTTTTTCCAGTTGTACGCTAGACTTCATTCACTGTGCCTTGACTCGTTTATCTCCTTTATCTAGATACTCAAATATATCACCCTGAGAACTCACATAAAAATCACCGTTAAAAGCTTAATTTCAAACCTTGTAATGTTGGTTTTAGAAAGTAAATGCTTACTACATTTTACAGTTTAAAACTTTTATATAGTAGAATCCATCCTGTAATACACGTGTTGACAGAACTTTGGGGAAAGTTTCTCCTTCTCCTACACCCCCTTGCCCAAAGTACTGATATAGGTAGTGATAAAAGAATTTTGAACAAGAATTTCAAGGCACACCTATATCACTGCCTTAAATATTCTGCTAGGTAAATAATGAGAAAGTTAAAGCATTTCTCTGACTTAGGGTACCAGCTAAAAGAGCACTAGGAATGGGAAATGCCTGCCAAATCAGATGCTACTGAGAGCACTAGGGAAATGGCTTGTCCCGTTGTACAGAGATGGCAAGGCGAAGCCATGAAAGGAGAAGCCATGCTGCTGGGTAGAGAGAACAAGCCCACTCAGCCTTAGCATGGGCAGAGCCATGTTCCCCAATGATGAGTGATAGGGGATAAAGAAGAAACTTAGGGTATGAGCAGGGAAGGTTGAAAGTGCTGGCAATTCTTATGGGAAACAAACCTAAAACTATTTACATTAATTATTTTATTATATTGTAATCTTTCCTTTAGGTTTCTGTCTGGATTGAATGTTCTTATTAAACAAATATAATCCTACAGTGGGAGGTTAAGATTATGAAATGAAAAAGAGATCTGTTCAAGATGATGTTAACTATAGACTGTTTTGTTTTACATGTTTCAATAATGATAAATACTGTGTACCCTTCATCATAATAAAATCCCAGTCTTCAAGCATGAATCTAAAACATAAATATTTATATTACAGAGACTCTTAATTTTACAAAATTATTTTTTCAGTACATTATGAATTACAAGTAACTTGTAGGAATATCTTTTTATATGTCTAAATATTTTAGTACATAAAAATAGCTAATGCTCTTAGACACTTTGTATTCATTATATGAATAGTAGTTACAAGATCATATGTAATATCATGATTAACTGTCATAAAATCTAAAGCCTTAATACCTTTTCTGTTCTTTCAGACAACTCTAATGAATACTTAAGGTACTTTAGCCTTTTCAAAAACTTTTGGCCTTTCAAAAAAAAGCTAAAATTTAGCTCTTGTATGTATATTTAAAATCGGAAAACATTGGGATATCTTTTTCTTCCTTTTATCTAGAATTAAAAGTGCCTTGAAAACATTTTAGCTCCCCTTCTTCATTAATGCCTATAAAGCTAAAGGTTTTCTTAAAACCTTTTAAACTTAAAAAAGAGAAAGTTTTAAAAGAATCTGCATCCAGCTTCTTCATTTCCACTTTGCTATTCTTCAAAGTAATTTCATACTTATGAATAAAGAAATCGTTTTTTGTTTATTGACAGCCTGCTTAATGTTGCCTTAAATATGTCAACAAACGTTTTTTAACTGTATTTATCACCTTGATTAGGCTCTCATTATTAAATTTTCAAATGTAATATCTCTTTTGCCCCTATACTGGGAGGGTAATTTCTTGAACCATGTTGTATTTGACCTGGTTTTCCTTATATCTTTTTCTCCCAATAGAAATTACCCCTAAATGTAATGGTAAATTTTATATTCAATTTTACTTAGTTTTTGTGGTTTATGATGGGGTTGAAAGACAGAGTTCACCTAAAAGATTCCATTTCCAGTTTATAATGTATTTCAGGTTTTGAATAACAATGTTTTCCAAATTAAAAATATAACATTTGAGAAATCAGTAGCCCCACTAAAATTTAGACCTTTTATTACTATTCTAAGTACAATTCACTTCTAAATTGAAGCTCTGGTAAAAATTCTTTCTTGTTTTAAATCAAAAATTAGGTTGTTAACTTTTTTATAACTAGGTAAAAAGAACTGAAATAGTAGGTATTATATAAGCCATATATAAAAGGTTCTTTGCTCCTAATTAGTTTTTTGTCCCTCCCCACCCCAATTAGCATCAAATTATTGCAGAAATTGTACTCAAAATAGTGGCACCAAATCAAATGATAATTCAAATAAAGCAAGTCTTTGTTTACATAGAATGCTATAGAGGCTTTCATTTAGAAAAACTATTTCTAAAGATTCAGAAAACAAAATTGGTAAGATATTAGAATATTGGAACAATTATTTATAAAGCAGAGTAGCATCAAAATAGAGAAAAGAAACTAAGACCAAGTTTGTTTTTGTGAAAGCTTCTTTGAAGATTTTAAAAATCTATTTTACATTCCCCAGAGTCTATGTTAATTGTATTTCACATGATCTACAACATACAGAACTATGTATTTTTTCTTTGGTTGTCCCTATAGGCAAAAGAGTATTTTAATAAAAAATTGAAATGAGTGTGTCATGCTTTTTGTTAACTTCAGCATAGAAACACCAGAATAAGTTTGACATTTCTGTCTAGTGAAGTTATAGTTTAAAGGAACCATGTCCCCTTCTCTCTGGATGTCCCTGCGGGTTGTGTTGAAACAAAGGCTCTTTAGCAGTTTGTTCTCTGCTTTTTCAAGTGTTTTATTCCAATAAGGGGGAAACTTTGAAATGAAATATTTAATATTCTCCTTGTTCTGCGAGCCTCAGGAGAACTATCTGATGGTTGGAAGGAGTTACAGGAAGGTCAAGGTAGGAAAATCACTCCTCGCTCTCCCACAGTGATTCTCACAGGGTTATGTTATTAGAATTGAGAGCCATAGGCTATCCCCTTACGGTAGAATCAGTGTTATTTCACAGAATCTACGTTCTGAAAGCCTAGTGGAGGGCGCCTGGGTGGCTCAGTTGGTTAAGCGACTGCCTTCGGCTCAGGTCATGATCCTGGAGTCCCTGGATCGAGTCCCGCATCGGGCTCCCTGCTCTGCAGGGAGTCTGCTTCTCCCTCTGACCCTCCCCCCTCTCATGTGGTCTCTCTCATTCTCTCTCTCTCAAATAAATAAATAAAATCTTTAAAAAAAAAAAAAAAAGAAAGCCTAGTGGACAGGAGGATTTAGAGAGGGAGAAAATTCAAGAGGACAGGTTGCCAGCCCGAGTGACTTAATGGAATGAGAAATCTAAGGAATTTAGGGGGTAGAATTCATTTCAAGAAGGACTGCCCATGGGGCGCCTGGGTGGCTCAGTCGTTAAGCGTCTGCCTTCGGCTCAGGTCATGATCCCACGGTCCTGGGATCGAGCCCCCGCAATGGGCTCCCTGCTCAGCGGGAAGCCTGCTTCTCCCTCCGCCTCTCCTTCTGCTTGTGTTCCCTCTCTCGCTGTGTCTCTCTCTGACAAATAAATAAAATCTTTAAAAAAAAAAAAAGGACTGCCCTGCTCAGTGGAGAGCCTGCTTCTCCCTCTCCCTCTGCCTGCTGCTCTGCCTACTTATGATCTCTCTCTCTGTCAAATAAATAAATAAATAAATCTTTAAAAAAAAAAAAAAAAAAGAACTGTACGTTTGATGAGGTAAGTTGTTCTTTTGCTACAGGTGTCCAGTGGCAGTGAGCCACGTGGCATGGAGAGGCAGAGGGTCAATCTGGAGATGCAGGGTTGGGAGGGAGCATCTCCGCTAGGGAAATCAGCAGGCGGGCAGGCTGTGGTATGGCCAGCCCCACCCAGCACCCACACCTGGTGGGTTTTGAGTTCCTTAAGCTGGCAGCCAATTCCATTAGCTTATAGGTGTTATGAGTTATGATTCTTAGGCCTCTTATATTTTACCTAACCAATTAAAAAAATTCATTTTACATCTTTTTATTTTGAAGTCTGTGCTTGAAGGATGGAGTCAGCAACAACTCCAAGATCCAGCTTTTGAGGTGAGAATTCTCAGTGCAAAAGCAAAGAGAAAGGAGTTCTGCCCTCCTAGAGTGGTGCTGTGACCCAGAAAGGAGCCTGGAAAAGTGCGGAACTGGAAAAGTGAGGATCCATCGTGGTTGAGGATGTCAGAAATGCCCTCAGTTGATTGAAGTTAGCCACTGAATTTAGACAGTCACCACTGAAATTCCTTTGTGGCAAAAATGGTTGCACTGTCAGCCCTCCTAATGCACATCATGCTGCAGCCATAGTGGTCATTCTAGAATACATGTGCAGGTAATGACTGCCCTAACCCCAGTTCCAGTTCCCAGCAAATTGCAAGGCCTTTGTGCTCCTTTGCCTCAGAGGGCTCGGGTTACCTAGTAGGAAGTAGGAGCAAAGCAGACAACCTGCCTTTTGTTTTCCAGCAGTTTCACCTGCTTCAGGGGATTCTCTGGGCTTGGGGGCAGTGCTGAATTGAGTGCCTTTGCCAGAAGACGAGAAGAGGCCCAGGTCTCCCAGACCATAGGGACTGTGCCCCAGGCCTCAGTGTGCCCTCAAGTGCCTGGCTCCAAAGTCTGAGCTTGCCTCTTTCTAGGGGTTTCAACTTTTGGGTATTAGCAGCCCAGTCCTCATTGTCTAGGGTCCCCAGACTTGCCTCAAGGATTTTGTGAGATCCAGGGTAGGTAACAGAGCCTTGCTCTTGGCAGATATTGGATGTGATAGGGCTCTGCATCAGATTTTACTTGATTTAAAGAAAATAATGAGGGGCGCCTGGGTGGCTTAAGCAGTTAAGTATCCGGCTCTTGATTTCAGCTCAGGTCATGATCTCAGGGTAGTGAGATCGAGCCTCGCATCCAGCTCCACGCTCAGCTGAGATTCTGCTTAAGATTCTCTCTCTCCCTCTCTCTCTGCCCCTCCCCCCACTAGTGCTGACTCACTCTCTCTCTCCTTCCCTCTCATAAAGAAATAAAGATCTTTAAAACGTTAAGAAAAGAACTATGACATGTTGCAGAATGGCGTTTCCTTCTCTCACCCTCATCCACGGGCAACCTTACCGTCATCTCAGCCTGTCTCACCACCTTCTCTCATCCTCCTGCTCCCCTCGATGCACGCCTTGCCCTCCCTCAGCACACCAAATCTATTCCACCCTCGGGCTTTGCATGAATTGTTTCCTCTGCTGCCCTCAGCTGCTTACCCAGATTTCGCTTGCTTGTTCTTATTCAGGGCTCCTCTCAGGTATCTCTATCACCATTTCTTTTTTTTTTTTTTTTTTTTTTTTAAAGATTTTATTTATTTATTTGAGAGAGAGAATGACAGAGAGCATGAGAGGGAGGAGGGTCAGAGGGAGAAGCAGACTCCCTGCCGAGCAGGGAGCCCGATGCGGGACTTGATCCAGGGACTCCAGGATCATGACCTGAGCCGAAGGCAGTCGCTTAACCAACTGAGCCACCCAGGCGCCCTATCACCATTTCTTAAGTAGCAGCCCCTCCCCAGTCACCCAATCCTATTACCACTTTACTTTTTAATATCAGGTAACTCTCTGAAAGTATTTATCGGTCACTTATCATTTGTTCTTCTCTATTAGCATGTGAAACCCGTGAGGGTAGGGAACTTATTTCTTTTTTTATCACTGCCTTAAACACAGTTCTCCAGCACCCTAAAGTGTGGGACGCATGGCAGGCACAGATTTTTTATAGATGAATGAAGGATAGCAGATCCTACCATACTTCTGCTTAAAATGGTGGCTCCTTGTTGAACTCAGATAAAGGCCCATATCCTCAGCAGGCCTCTCAGGGCCCCATGGTCTCCTCAGCCAGGCCCACCTCAGACCTCTTCATTTTGATGTGGGCTAGTTGAGCACAACAGTCAAGAAAGAATTCTTGAGGGGCGCCTGGGTGGCTCAGTCGTTAAACGTCTGCCTTCGGCTCAGGTCATGATCCCAGGGTCTTGGGATTGAACCCTGCGTCGGGCTCCCTGCTCAGCGGGAAGCCTGCTTCTCCCTCTCCCACTCCCCCTGCTTCTGTTCCCTCTCTCGCTGTGTCTCTCTCTCTCAAACAAATAAATAAAATCTTAAAAAAAGAAAGAAAGAAAGAAAAATAATTCCTGAGACCTTTACGGTGCAACTTAGTTTATCTAAGTAGCACAGGGATAGGACCATGGGCAGAAAGAGCTGTGCTTTTTGCTGTGTGAGGCTGGTGGTTATATACTTAGTAATTGAAGAGAAGGGGGCATGCAGGGAGTGTCAGATTACAAAAGTTTCTTTGCATTTCTTTTAATTTCTACTTGTAAAACTACTTTTGCAAGATTTCTCTGGTGCCTATCATTCAGTTTGATATTAACTATAGGTGAGATATACAGGTAGTCATGAGACCCTTAAAGAGTGTAGCAATGGGCACTTATTTGATGCTTATCAAAACTTTGTAGGCTTTAGGTCAGCCTTCTGGACTAAGGGTAAACATTTTCCTGCTTCTGTCCCTCATCATTTTCCCCACTGACCAATTTTCGGTCCTTAAATCTTTAAGGTTGCTGAAGGACAAAGGGCTCGTCTTCTGTAACTTCAAGCTGACGGGGTTATAGAGATGTCCCTACCTATGGAGCAAAATTGGTCACTGTCTGTTCCTGTGAATAGTAATCACAGAAGACCACTGCTGCAGAGTCCAGAGTGGACATTGAGGAGATTATTTCGTATAGTAAGGATCATCTGTTGACTGGGCAAAGGAGTCAGGAACTGTTTACATGTACCTTGACAACAGGAGAGAACAAAGCAAAAGAGACAACCCATTAGGATTAATATGATAAAAATAAGTGTGATAAGACCCTTTAAGGTCCATCTCCCAACCAATCATTAAGTGACAATGTAGGGTCTTTAAGAGCACCAATCTGGTTAGTAATATCTGTAAGTAACCCTGTTACATTTTTGTCATAATCTGGAATGGAGACACAACATTCCATTTTAATAATGACACATGTTCTTCCTTGTGCTGCTGTTAAGACATCTAGTGCCATTCTGTTTTGTAGAACTGCTTTAAGCATTTGAGTTACGTTAGTGATTAATAAATAATGTAATGCTGGGATGCCTGGATGGTTCAGTCGGTTAAGCATCTGACTCTTGATTTCAGGTCGTGAACTCAGGGTCATGAGATGGAGCCCCTCACTGGGCTCTGCACTGGGTGTGGAGCCTGCTTAAGATTCTCTCTCTCCCTCTCCCTGTGCCCCTCCCCACATACCCCCACCCCTGCTCTCTCACACTTGCTCGCTCTCTAAAAAAATGATAATAATGTAACTCTATTTTGGAAGTCATTTAAGGCCTTAAATGTATAGCATGTGGTGTTACCCATCATATAGACTGTTTTGTTTAGCAAGCAATCAGGTAATTAAGAGGCACTTTTATGGAAACAAAAGAGAAATATAAGTCAATGGTTAGAGCAAATTACAAATCCAGTCTGAGTCTCAAGTGCTCCTGGTAAGATTTTTTTAGATGTCAGGCTTGAAAGCATTCTCATCTGGAGTGGCAGCTGAAATCAGGTGAAACAGGCAGTGGGAATCAGATGAAATTTTCTGGTTTGTAATTCTAATGTCTCTGGTGATCCTTTTGAATGGCCTGTATGTACTTCAGCAGGCACAAAGATTGTCTATACATGAGTTTTGTGGCAGTTTCTCTGAAGCTGACCTCAAATTGTCTAGCATCAATTTTCAGGGTTTTAAGAAAAAGGACAGTTTTCATTTTTAATGACTTTCAGTCAAGAGAATGGAAGAATATTGGAAACCTTAGTTAAAAAGCCATAGCCAGATATTTGAGGAAACCAGAAGAACTCAGGATCTAGTTTAGCTTATAATAAGTAGTATTAAAATTGAATCTCTACAAAGATGTGTTATTGAAACATATTTTCTCTCTATAATTACCATCATTTTTATCAGCTAGCCAAATCAAGACTAATTTGTTTGTAAAAAAAAAAAGTCCAGTTTTAACAACAAAGATGGCCTAATTATTTGCATAAGCTTAGTAAGAATCGTGATTAATCATATAGATCTTTTAAAATCTGCTTTCCTAGAACTTTTTTTTAATTATTATTAACATATAATGTATTATTTGTTTCAGAGGTACAGGTTTGTGATTCATCAGTCTTACACAACACAGTACTCACCACAAGACATACCTTCCCAAATGTTCATCACGCAGCCACCCTATCCCCCCCACCCCACCCCCCTCCCCTCCAGCAACCCTCAGTTTGTTTCCTGAGATTTAGAGTCTCTTATGGTTTGTCTCCCTCTGGTTTCATCTTGTTTTATTTTTTCCTCTCTTCCCCTATGATCCTCTGCCTTGTTTCTTCTTCTTTTTTTTTTTTTATTTGAGAGAGTGACAATGAGAGAGAGAGAGAGAGAGCACATGAGAGGGGGGAGGGTCAGAAGGAGAAGCAGACTCCCTGTTGAGCAGGGAGCCTGATGTGGGACTCGATCCAGGGACTCCAGGATCATGACCTGAGCCGAAGGCAGTTGCTTAACCAACTGAGCCACCCAGGACCCCAAGAGAAGATTTTTCTTTTACGATTTTATTAATTTATTAGACAGAGAGAGAGTACCAGCCAGGGGAGCAGCAGGGAGAGGGAGAAGCAGGCTGCCACTGAGCAGAGAGCCTGACCTGGGGCTTGATCCCAGGACCCTGGGATCTTGAGCTGAAGGCAGACGCTTAACTGAGTGAGCCACCCACTCTGTCTTGTTTCTTAAATTCCAAATATCAGTGAGATCATATGATAATTGTCTTTCTCTGATTGACTTATTTCACTCAGCATAATACCCTCTATTTCCATCCACGTCGTTGCAAACGGCAAGATTTCTTTTCTTTTCTTTTTTTTGGATGGTTGCATAAAATTCCATTTCACACAGACACACCACATCTTCTTTATCCATTCATCTGTCGATGGACATTTGGCTCTTTCCATAGTTTGGCTATTGTGGACATTGCTGCTATAAACATTGGGGTACAGGTGCCCCTTCGGATCACTACAATTGTATCTTTGGGGTAAATACCCAGTAGTGCAATTGCTGGGTCATATGGTAGCTCTATTTTCAACTTTCTGAGGAACCTCCATACTGTTTTCCAGAGTGGTTGCACCACCTTGCATTCCCACCAACAGTGTAGGAGGGTTCCCCTTTCTCTGCATCCCTGCCAACATCTGTCATTTCCTGACTTGTTAATTTTAGCCATTCTGACTGGTGTGAGGTCTCTGATTGTGGTTTTGATTTGTATTTCCCTGATGCCGAGTGATGTTGAGCACTTTTCATGTGTCTGTTGGCCATTTGGATGTCTTCTTTGCAGAAATGTCTGTTCATCTCTTCTGCCCATTTCCTGATTGGATTATTTGTTCCTTGGGTGTTGAGTTTGATAAGTTCTTTATAGATTTTGGATACTAGCCCTTTATCTGATATGTCATTTGCAAATATCTTCTCCCATTCTGTCGGTTGTCTTTCGGTTTTGTTGGCTGTTTCCTTTGCTGTGCAAAAGCTTTTTACCTTGATGAAGTCCCCATAGTTCATTTTTGACGTTGTTTACCTGCCTTTAGCGATGTGTCTAGGAAGAAGTTGCTGTGGCTGAAGAGGTTGCAGCCTGTGTTCTCCTGAAGGATTTTGATGGTTCCTGTCTCACATTTAGGTCTTTCATCCATTTTGAGTCTATTTCTGCGTGTGGTGTAAGGAAATGGTCCAGTTTCATTCTTCTGTGAGTGGCTGTCCCAATTTTCCCAACACCATTTGTTGAAGAGACTGTCGTTTTTCCATTGCATATTCTTTCCTGCTTTGTCGAAGATTAGTTGACCATAGAGTTGAGGGTCCATTTCTGAGTTCTCTATTCTATTCCATTGACCTATGTGTCTGTTTTTGTGCCAGTACCATACTGTCTTGATGACCACAGCTTTGTAATAGAGCTTGAAGTCCGGAATTGTGATGCCACCAGCTGTGGTTTTCTTTTTCAACATTCCTTTGGCTATTCAGGGTCTTTTCTGGTTCCAAACAAATTTTAGGACTATTTGTTCCAGTTCTGTGAAAAAAGTTGATGGTATTTTGATAGGGATTGCATTGAATGTGTAGATTGCTCTAGGTAGCATTGACATCTTCACAATATTTGTTCTTCCAATCCATGAGCATGGAACGTTTTTCCATTTCTTTGTGTCTTCCTCAATTTATTTTATGAGTGTTCTATAGTTTTCTGAGTACAGATCCTTTGCCTCTTTGGTTAGATTTATTCCTAGGTATCTTATGGTTTTGGGTGCAATTGTAAATGAGATCGACTCCTTGATTTCTCTTTCTTCTGTCTCATTGTTGGTGTATGGGAATGCCACTGATTTCTGTGCATTGATTTTATATCCTGCCACTTGACTGAATTCCTGTATGAGTTCTAGCAATTTTGGGGTGGGGTCTTTTGGGTTTTCCCCATAGAGTATCATATCATCTGCAAAGAGTGAGAGTTTGACTTCTTCTTTGCCGATTTGGATGCCTTTGATTTCTTTTTGTTGTCTGATTGCTGTGGCTAGGACTTCTAATACTGTGTTGAATGGCAGTGGTGATAGTGGACATCCCTGCCGTGTTCCTGACCTTAGGGGGAAAGCTGTCAGTTTTTCCCCATTGAGAACGATACTCGCTGTGGGTTTTTCATAGATGGCTTTTATGATATTGAGGTATGTAGCCTCTATCCCTACACTGTGAAGAGTTTTAATCAAGAAAGGATGCTGTACTTTGTCAATGCTTTTTCTGCATCTATTGAGAGGATCATATGGTTCTTGTTCTTTCTTTTATTAACGTATTGTATCACATTGATTGATTTGTGGATGTTGAACCAACCTTGCAGCCCAGGAATAAATCCCACTTGGTCGTGGTGAATAATCCTTTTAATGTACTGTTGGATCCTATTGGCTAGTATTTTGGTGAGAATTTTTGCATCCATGTTCATCAGGGATATTGGTCTGTAATGCTCCTTTTTGATGGGGTCTTTGTCTGGTTTTGGGATCAAGGTAATGCTGGCCTCATAAAAAGAGTTTGGAAGTTTTCCTTCCATTTCTATTTTTTGGGACAGTTACAGAAGAATAGGTATTAATTCTTCTTTAAATGTTTGGTAGAATTCCCCTGGGAAGCCATCTGGCCCTGGGCTCTTCTTTGTTGGGAGATTTTTGATTACTGCTTCAATTTCCTTGCTGGTTATGGGTATGTTCAGGTTTTCTGTTTCTTCCTGGTTCAGTTTTGGTAGTTTATACATCTCTAGGAGTGCATCCATTTCTTCCAGATTATCTAAATTGTTGGCATATAGTTGCTCATAATATGTTCTTATAATTGTTTGTATTTCTTTGGTGTTGGTTGTGATCTCTCCTCTGTCATTCATGAGTTTATTTATTTGGGTCCTTTCTCTTTTCTTTTTGGTAAGTCTGGCCAGGGGTTTATCAATCTTATTCTTTCAAAGAACCAGCTCCTAGTTTCGTTGATCTGTTCTATTTGGTTACTATTTCATTGATTTCTGCTCTAATCTTTATTATTTCTCTTCTCTTGCTGGGCTTAGGCTTTATTTGCTGTTCTTTCTCCAGCTCCTTCAGGTTGTGTATTTGAGACCTTTCTTGTTTCTTGAGAAGGGCTTGTATTGCTATATACTTCCCTCTTAGGACCACCTTTGCTGCATCCCAAAGATTCTGAACAGTTGTGTTTTCATTTTCATTTGTTTCCATGAATTTTTTTAATTCTTCTTTAATTTCCTGGTTGACCCATTCATTCTTTAGGAGGATGCTCTTTAGCCTCCTTGTATTTGCGTTCTTTCCAACTTTCCTCTTGTGACTGAGTTTGAGTTTCAAAGCATTGTGGTATGAAAATATGCAGGGAATGATCCCAATCTTTTGGTACCAGTTGAGACTGATTTGTGACCCAGGATGTGATCTATTCTGGAGAATGTTCCATGGGCACTAGAGAAGAATGTGTATTCTGTTGCTTTGGGATGGAAAGTTCTGAATATATCTGTGAAGTCCATCTGGTCCAGTGTGTCATTCAAAGCCCTTATTTCCTTGTTGATCTTTTGCTTAGATGATCTGTCCATTGTAGTGAGGGGTGTGTTAAAGTCCCCTACTATTATTGTATTATTGTCGATGTGTTTCTTTGATTTTGTTATTAATTGGCTTATATAATTGGCTGCTCCCATATTAGGGGCATAAATATTTAAAATTGTTAGATTTTCTTGTTGGATAGACCCTTTAAGTAGGATATAGTGTCCTTCCTCATCTCTTATTATAGTCGTTGGTTTAAAATATAACTTGTTGATGTAAGGATTGCCACCCTAGCTTTCTTTTGATGTCCATTAGCATGATGTCCATTAGCACCACCCCCTCACTTAAATCTGGAGGTGTCTTGGGGTCTAAAATGAGTCTCTTGCAGACAGTGTATTGATGGGTCTTGCTTTTTTATCCAATCTGATGCCCTGTGTCTTTTGATTGGGACATTTAGCCCATTTACATTCAGGGTAACTGTTGAAAGATATGAATATAGTGCCATTGTATTGCCTGTAAGGTGATTATTACCGTATATTGTTTCTTTTCCTTTCTGGTCTGTGCCACTTTGGGGCTCTCTCTTTGCTTAGAGGACCCCTTTCAATATTTCTTGTAGGGCTGGTTTGGTGTTCACAAATCCTTTTAGTTTCTGTTTGCCCTGGAAGCTTTTTATCACTCCTTCTATTTTGAATGACAGCCTAGCTGGATAAAGTATTCTTGGCTACATATTTTTCTTGCTTAGTACCCTGAATATATCATGCCAGTCCTTTCTGGCCTGCCAGGTCTCTGTGGAAAGGTCTGCTGCCAGTGTAATGTTTTTACCCTTGTAGGTTATAGACCTCTTGTCCCGAACCACTTTCAGGATTTTCTCTTTGTCTCTGAGATTTGTAAGTTTTACTATTAGATGTCAGGGTGTTGACCTATTTTTATTGATTTTGAGGGGGGTTCTCTGTGCCTCCCTCATTTAGGTGCCTGTTTCCTTCCCCAAATTAGGGAAGTTCTCTGCTATAATTTGCTCCAATATACCTTCTGCCCCTCTGTCTCTCTTTCTTCTTCTTCTGGGATCCCAATTATTCTAATATTGTTTCATTTTATGGTATCACTTATCTCTCAAATTCTCCCCTCATGATCCAGTAGTTGTTTATCTCTCTTTTTCTCAGCTTCTTTGTTCTCCATCATTTGGTCTTCTATATCACTGATTCTTTCTTCTGCCTCATTTATCCTAGCAGTTAGAGCCTCCATTTTTGATTGCATCTCATTAATAGCCTTTTTGATTTCAACTTGGTTAGATTTTGGTTCTCCAGAAAGGGATTCTCTAGTGTCTTCTATGCTTTTTTCAAGCCCAGCTAGTATATTTATAATCATTATTCTGAACTCTAGTTCTGACATCTTACTAATGTCCATACTGATTAGGTCCCTGGCAGTCAGTACTGCCTCTTTTTCTCTTTTTTGAGGTGAGTTTTTCTGTCTTGTCATTCTGTCCAGAGATGAATTGATGTACGAGAGAACAAAATACTGAAAGGGCAACAACGACCCCACAGAAATATACCCTAAACAAATCAGAAGTGACCCAAAACCGGGGGGTGGGGGCAGAGAACATAATCAGAGAGGTGTGTAGAATAGAACAATATGCTGGATTCTGTGTGTATTTTGGTCTCTTTTTTAGAAAACTAGATCCCAAGAGTGTAAAGAAAGAAAAACTTGTATATGTACAAAAATAAAATTAAATACAGTGAAAGGATAGAATGTAACTGTA
Organism: Halichoerus grypus; assembly: GCF_964656455.1. Classification (NCBI taxonomy): domain Eukaryota; kingdom Metazoa; phylum Chordata; class Mammalia; order Carnivora; family Phocidae; genus Halichoerus; species Halichoerus grypus. The sequence continues at coordinate 60,618,195 of NC_135724.1, forward strand.
AAAATGGAAATTAAAAACAAGAAAAAACAGGGGCACCTGGGTGGCTCAGTCGTTAAGCGTCTGCCTTTGGCTCAGGTCATGATCCCAGGGTCCTGGGATCAAGCCCCACATCGGGCTCCCTGCTAGGCGGGAGGCCTGCTTCTCCCTCTCCCACTCCCCCTGCTTGTGTTCCCTCTCTAGCTATCTCTCTCTGTCAAATAAATAAATAAAATCTTAAAAAAAAAGAAAAAACAAAAGACAAAACAACAACAAAAGGAAGGGATATAAACAGGTGAACAGAACAGAGCAATACACTATCTCCTGAGTGTATTTGGTCATTTTGTTAAAGGAAACCACATCTCAAAACTGTAAAGAAAGAAAAACTTATATATACAAAAATAAAATTAAATACATTGAGAAGATAGAATGTAACTATAAAGATGAAAATTAAAAAAGTCTTTAACAAAACAAAACAAAAAAAAGAAGAAAAAAAAGAGCATATGATCAGGCGTGTGAATAGAACAGAGCCATACACTAGATTTTGGGTGTATTTTGGTCTTTTAGAAGAAACTGCATCCCAAAATTTTAAAGAAAGAAAAACATATATATACAAACATAAGGTTAAATACAATGAAGGGACAGAATATCCCTAGATAAAATGAAAATTAAAAAAGATTTTAAAAAAGGAATTGATAAGACGTTGGTTGAAAAAGGAAAGAAGAAAAAATTTTAAAAAAGAGAAAAGAAAAAATTTTAAAAATTAAAGTTTAAAGACTAAAGAATCATGGTAAAAAAGCCATGAATTCTATGTGCAGTATTCCCCTAGCGCTGGAGTTTTGCAGTTCTCATTGATCGGTAAACTTGGCCTTGGCTGGCTGTTCTTGCTGGGATCTTCTGGGGGAGGGGCCTGTTGCCATGGTTCCCAAATGTCTTTGCCGGAGGCAGAATTGCCCTGCCCTTGCCCGTCAGGGTTAAGTAATCTGCTCAGGGTTATTCTCGGGAGCTTTTGTTCCCTGCAAGCTTTCCGCACAGCTTTGGAGGACGAGAGTGAAAATGGCGGCCTCCCAATCTCCGCCCCGGAGGAGCCGAGAACTCGGGCCCTGCTGCTCAGTGCGCCCCCAGAGAAAAGCAATCACTCCCATCTCCCCAGTCTCCAGTTGCACTCCTCGCTCACCCGGCCTGTGACCGAGAGTTTCTATCTCTGGCACACGACCCCGTGTGGAGTCTCCAATCCCAGCAGATCCCTGCGGTGTGCTCCCGTGCCGCTCCTCCTGGGGGAGGAAGGGGAGTCTCCCCGGATCTGCCGCTTGTTGGGTCCCTGCTGGAGGAGCAATGGCCCGACTGTGCCACAGATCAAGGTTTATGGCAACCCTGAGCTGAGAGCCTGCACCTCGGCTCCGTCTCTGCAGCCGGCCTCCCCGCTCCGATACCTGGGAGCTCTGCCGCACTCAGGCACCCCCGGTCTTTCTGTGACCCCGAGGGTCCTGAGACCACACTGTCCCCACTTAGCTGCCAGAGCGACATCCCTCAGCAGAGCAGACTTCTAAAAGTTTCAATTTTGTACTCTGCTGCTCTATCACTTGCCGGTAGCAGCTGACGGAGGCTTCCTCCCCCTGCCGTCTATCTTCCCATATGTTGCCTTGGATTCACTTGCCTTGGATTCACTTCTCTGCACGTCCTATCTTCCAGAAAGTGGTTGCTTGTCTATTTGTAGAGTTGCAGCTATTCTTTTCTTTGATCTCTTGTTGAGTTCGCAGGTGTTCAGAATGGTTTGATAGCTATCTAGCTGAATTCCTGGGACCAGATGAAATTAAGGTCTCCTGTTCCTCCACCATCTTGGACTCTTCCCTGGTTTTTTTTTCCTAGAACTTTTTTTTTTTTTAAGATTTTATTTATTTGACAGAGAGAGAGACAGCGAGAGAGGGAACACAAGCAGGGGGAGTGGGAGAGGGAGAAGCAGGCATCCCACCGAGCAGGGAGCCCGATGCAGGGCTCGATCCCAGGACCCTGGGACCACGACCCGAGCTGAAGGCAGACGCCCAACGACTGAGCCACCCAGGTGCCCCTTCCTCGAACTTTTTATAAGGAATCTCTAGGTTGTGCTATTTTTTTTTTTTTTTTTTTGACAGAGATAGCAAGAGCAGGAACACAGGCAGGGGGAGAGAGAGAAGCAGGCTTCCTGCTGAGCAGGGAGGCTGAAATGGGGCTTGATCCCAGGGTCCTGGGATCATGACCTGAGCTGAAGGCAGACGTTTAACGACTGAGCCACCCAGGCGCCCTAGACTGAGCTTTTAATAGCTTCTCGAATCCAGAGCCAAACCAAATACTTGCCATCACACTGTGCCTGCAATACCTATAGATTTGGGTGAATTTCTCTCTTCTCAAGGTCTTCAACATATCCCGAAGTTCCTACACCTGCCAGGAAGTGACCTTCTTTATTTACCAGGTAAGGCTGCTGGGAACTCTGTAAGCAAGGTATCACACTGATATTTCCAAGGGGCTTTATTGGCTCCATAAAATCAATCTGAGTTTCTTAAAGCCGTCTGGTCATATCTGAGTCTATGCATGTCTCTCTCAAATATGACATGCTAGTCAAAGCTCTGGTAATGTAACCAGTGTTTCCAATGGTGTCCTGTTACAAGGAGAACAGTTTCATTGAACTTATGCAAATAATTATATTGCTATGAAAGAAAGAATACTCACTGAGTGTTTCTGAATTTCAGAGGGTCCAGGTAAGGAGAAAAGTTAAATGTTTCAATTTACTCCCAAAAGAATATATTATCATAGTTCTGTAAGTTATAGATATCTTAAGAGAAAAAACTCCTTAAATATAAAAGAGCAAATATTAGAGAACCAGCAATGTTCCAAACAAGAATCATAAAAAAAAACTATAATCATCTTCCTCAATTCATTCAGTCCCATGTTACTAATTCTTGCTTTGTTTTGATGCAGCTTTCCCATTAGTTCTGGAAATTCTTATCCAGTTTAATTTTATGATCTTAAGGATATCAAAAACCTGTTTGTTAGAAAGTCCTTTTCATAAATCTCCTTGAAGACAAAACTCATTCTGCAAGAGCATCAGAATGATAACTATAAATGATAAAAGACTAAGAAATGGACATGGTTAAAGATCTGATGAGAGTTCATGATAATGCAGTTAACAAGGAAATCTGCTTATTTCTGTGACACATAGCATTTTAATAATTAGAATGTCAAGTGATGACCTTATACCAGAACATATTTGAAACTTCAGAAATTTCATGTATTTTCTAGAACAGTTATAGCATTTACCCAAACAATATAACCTAAGGTTTATTATCATTTATTTGACAATGCTTCCCAAGTAATTTAACACCAAATAAACAAGCCTAATTAGTTGAAAAGGCTTCATTTAGAATTCGAATCTTGGGAACTTTTAAAGCACATGCCTAAATAGGATCACAGATCAGTATAAAAAACTCAATACTTAATTAACCATGCTGGCAGTAAGAGATTCTACAGAAGGTTATACAGTTGTTCACAAAACTTAGCTCCTTCAATATTGAGAAATTTTAACTTTCTTAAGTAATGGAAGACCTGATAAAGACAAAACATAGAAGCTTTGGTTTTCTGGGCAGGTAAGAAAAACCTTTGTTTACAATTTCTTATCAGGAGCAGACCAATAATCCAAAAAAACTGTCTTTTTAACAGAGAGAAAAACAGAATTTCAATCTTATGCCAGTATGCTTTTAAAATCCATTTATTTCAGTTTCAGTCTTGACCACATATAAAATTCTTTCCAAAGATTTCCCTTCACAAACCTTATATACAACTCTCTTTTTCAGTTTTTGTTCTAAGCCTTTTCTCTCTAAATAGCCAGTCTGATTTTAGGGCACAATTACTTTTTTTTTTTCCCCCTCAACAAAATGTATTATCATTTCTTATACCTTCCTTACACATTTCCTACTTTGCTACATACAGACTTTCTTTCCTTATCATTTCCATCAGTCTTAATTACATTTGGCAGAATTTTAACTTAAGAAACCCTAGTCTCCAGTGAAAATTAAGTAATAACTGATGTGGAAATGTTGAGGTTCAGAGCCAACGGCCAAGAAAGAATTCTTGAGACGTTTTTGGTGCAAAAAGGTATTTTTTATTATAGCACGGGGACAGGGCCCGTGGGCAGAAAGGGCTGCACTGGGATTGTGAGGAGCAATTGATTATATACTTTGGAGATGGGGGAGGTAAAGACAGTGGGAAGTTTCCAAAAAGTTTAGAAGATTTACAGGATCCTGGAGGCCTAGCTATTGTAAGTTAATGTTGCTTTTTCTTCTAGCAAGGTAGTAACATTAAGACAGTTGGGAGTTCCTGGAGGAATGTCATACTCTGCCAGTCTCAAATATTTGTCAGTGTGCTGCAGGTTAGAAGGAAATCTAATTTTATCTACATTTCCTTTTGCCTTTGTTCTCCACATCATTCCCTGCTGAACAGTTCTGACCCTTAAATCTTTAAGGTTGTTGAAGGTGGAAGTTCTCATCTTCTGTAACTTCTTCCTGCTGAATATGGGTGTAGAGATGTCCCTACCTATGGGTGAACATTGGTCAGTTGGGGGTATATATAGAGAGAGTTCCAAAGGCAGAGCAGCCAGTCCAAGGTGGACAACATATATCAACCTTCTTGAGTAAAAAGGAACATCTGTTGGCTTGAAGTTATGGCAATGAAGGAGTCTCAGCACCAGGCAGGGAGACATTGGAAAAGATAACAAAATATGGTTGTTATTATTATGAGAAAGAGAAGCCTGAATAAAAGACCTTTGATAGTTGACCAAAGTCTTTCTCCAGGCCAGGAGTTTAACCAATCACTAAAGAAAAGAGAGATCGTCTAAAGCGCCAATTTGGGTATTTATTAAGGACCTCCTTATGCCAAATTACTTTCTAATACTACAGATGGAGGAAAAATGGATGCCAAATGATCATACCAATGAAAAACAGATCATGTCCATCTTTATTTTAAATTGGGAAGATTAGCTGGAGTAGTGATAGTGTTTGGGAACGCACCCGTGAATCCAGGCAAAACCTAAGGTACAACGACCTATCCACCCTGGAGGAAGCCAGGGCCATAGATTAGTCCCACATAACCAGTGGGTTCCGTTTGGAGCTAGCCATCTGATTCCAGGTCGCCTTCTCCAATCAGTAGCAAACCAGTCAGTAGTCTGGAGTACAATGGTTTGAGAACATGCTTCTGATGGTAGCCATCCTAAGTGACGTGTGCTATTTACCCAGGTATCATATGTATGATTTCTTTGTTCCCAGCATAAAATTGCCTTTTGACTGAGCTGTGCAGTGGTGGGTGTGAGCCATAAATACTCATCCCAAATTTGATATGTGCCATCCTCAGTATAGCGATAAGTAGGGTTTTGTAATTTAGGCACTCGTTGGTGGGCATCAATTTGTGGGTTTGTAAAATCAGTTAATATTTTAATAGTTTGATGGTATGAAAAGGTCTGGTTATGTCCTGGTAAATTCCATGTCCTATTGATCATGGGCCAGGAAAAAACATTCTGATTAGTGATAGACTGATCACGAAACATGATATCATTATGTATTATTTCTGAAATGTAATTATATAGAGAGTGCCAATCAGTACCTTGTATAGGAGAAATCCACCAGGATAACCCAGCTGTACTTGACAGAACTCCACAAGCTGTTTGATTTTGTAGTTTAGCGTAATGTTGTGCCCACTGTAGAAAGGAATTGTGAGCTAAGATAGATGAATAGAAAACAAAGAGAAAATATACATCCTTCATTGTTGTCTGAAGAGGAGTTTGAGATCTTCTACAGGTTCACAGGAGTTAGAACGCACATTAGTTTGTTCATGGGTTTCCTGTGAAGGAGTTACAGGTTTTATTCTAGATATGTGAGCCCATGAAGAGTGTCCCTCTAATTTTACTGCAGTAGGAGTACCTAATATGATCCGATATGGACCTTTGCATTTTGGATGTAAGTCCCCTGCTATATTTGACTTCCAATCTTTTAAATAAACCATGTCTCCAGCACTTACATGGGGTGGACTTTTAGTTATAGTTAAATCAGGTTTTGGGAGCATGTGATCAGTATACTTATTAAGTAACTCATGAATTAAACCAGCCTCGAGTGAATAATTTAATAAAGCAGTATAGTCTTTCTCTATTGATAGGTCTACCAGTGAGTTAAGGCTTTGCATATACAAGAGTTGGGGGAATCCATCCCATTTTCCAGTTGTTCACATAATCATATGCCCAAAGGTCTTGTTATTATCCTCACAGAATAACAAGCAAGAAGATTGTCTATACATGAGCTATTTCTCTGAAGTTTATCTCAAGTTGTCCAGCATCAGTTTTTAAGGCTTTAGGAAAAAGGGCAGTTTTAGTTTTTAATGATTTTAAGTCAAGAGGAATGGAAGAAGATTGGAAACCTTAGTTAGAGAGCCATAGCCAGATATTTGAGGAAACCAGAAGAACTCAGGATCTAACCTAGTTTATAATAAATAGTGTTAAAATTTAACTCTGCAAAGATGTGTTTTTGAAACACAATTTCTCAGGGTGCCTGGGTGGCTCAGTTAAGCATCTGCCTTCGGCTCAGGTCATGATCCCAGGGTCCTGGGATAGAGTCCCACATGGTGCTCCCTGCTCAGCGGGGAGCCTGCTTCTCCCTCTCCCTCTGCCCTTATTCCCTGCTCATGCTCTCGCTCTCTCTCAAATAAATAAATAAATATCTTTAAAAAAACACATAATTCTCTATAATTACCCTCATTTCCAGAGATAACCAAATCAAAACTAATCCGTTTGTAAAACAAGTCCAATTTTAACAAACTTTGCCTAATTATTTACATAAGCTCAGCAAGAATAGTGATTGATCATACAGATCTTTTAAAATTTGCTTTGCTAGAACTTTTTATAAGGAATGTCAATCGAACTTTTAGTAGCCTCTTTAGGCCAGAAGCCAAGCCAAGTGCTTGCCATCAGACATGCCTGCAATACCTGTAGATTTGGGCGACTTCCTCTTCTTGAGGTTCCTAAAATAGACTGATGTTCCTGCACCTGCCAGGAAGTGACATTCTTCACTCACCTGGTGAGGCTGCTGGGAACTCCGTAAGCAAGGTATCAGGCTGATATTTCCAAGGGGCTTTATTGGCTTCATGCTTCATAAAGTCAACCTTAGATCCTTAAAGCTGCATGGTCATATCTGAGTAGATGCATGTCTCTCAAATATGACATTCCAGTCAAAGCCTTGGTAAAATACCAATGTTTCCAGTGGTGTCCTGTCACAAGTAGAACAGAGTCTTATTGAACTTACGCAAATAACTATGATTGCCATGAAAGTCAGAATACTCAGTGAGAGTCTCTGAATTTCACAGGGCTCAGGTAAAGAGAAAAGGTAAATGCTTCAATTTGTTCACAAATGAATATTTTATCACATTTCTGTAAGTCATAGAGATATCTTAAAATTTCCTTAATCTGGAAGAGCAAACATTAGAGAACCAGCAATGTTTCAAACAAGAGTCACGAAAACCACGGTCCTCTTCCTTAATTTATTTAGTCCCATGTTACTATTCTTTAGTTTGAATGCAACTTTTAGTTAGTTCTGGAAATTCTTACCCATTTTACTTTTATTATCTTAAAGAGATCAGAAAACCTGTATTTGTCAAAAACCCTATTTATGAATCTCATTGAAGATGAAATATGTTTTGCAAGAGAATAACTATAAATGACAAAAGACTCAAGAATGGACATGGTTAAAGATCTGATGAGAGGTTACAATGTAGCTGGCAAGGAAACCTGGTCATTTGTATGACACATAATGCTTCAATAATTAGAATGTTAAGTGACAACCTTATTACCAAAACATATTAGAACTTCAGGAATGTCATATATACATATATATGTATATATTTGAACAGTTATAGCATTTACCCACCCAATACAACCTAAGGCTTACCATTATTTGTTTGACAATTCTTCCAGAGTAACTTAACATACCAAATATACAAGCCTAATTGGTCAAAAATTAAATTTACATTTACGATTTAAAGCTGGAGAAATTTGTTTAAAAACCTTAGAAAGTTATAAAACACATGCCTAAATAGGATTTCAGATCATTACAAAATTTAAAAATTATTTATTTAACCAAGGTGGTAATAAGAGATTCCAAAGGCAAATATGTAGGGTTATATAGTTTTTAGCAAAACTTAACTCCTTTAACAGTGAAGTTTAAGTAATCAAAGACCTGATAAAGACAAAACATAGAAACTGGTTTTCTGGGCAGACAAAAAAAAAAAAAAAAACCTTTGTATTTTCTTATCAAGAGCAGGGGCTCAACAATTCAAGGAAAAAAATTTTTTAACAGAGGGAAAAGCAGAATTTCAATCTTATACCAGGGTACTTTTAAAATCCATTCATTTCAGCCTTAGTCCTGACCACATATAAAATTCCTTTTCAGAGATTTCCCTTCATAAACCTACAACTTTTTCATTCAAAGTTGCTTCCCTTATTTCCATCAGTCTTAATTACATTTAGCAGAATTTTAACTCTTAGAAACCCTAGTCTCTAGTGAAAACTAAGTAGTAACCAACTGTGAACTGTTATACCAGAATTCTTTAGATGGCAAACTAATCAATCTATTAAGCACAAAGCATGTTTTCCAACAGACCCAAATGTTCTTATTTTCTCTGCAATAAGAAGCAGAAAGTGCAAACCTACATTCAGTAATCAATACTTTAGCACTTTATCCTACTTGGGAAAGACCTAGATGTCCAACAAATTCAATTATCCAAGCAAAACTTTGAAGTTTCAGGTTACCAAAGACTTGGAAAGCTGTTTTAACAATTACCCATGAAAACTTTGAGACATCCAAAATTAACCATCATTTTAAGTCATCTTTTTGCTAACAAAGTGCAAGAAAGATAACACAAGCTTATTTGACCTTCAGTAATCTCTGGTGGAATAGAAGTTTCATATTTAATGCTGATAACTCTAAAGACATGTCTATTTCAATTAAACCAACAAACTTCAGTTAGTTTAAACACTGAATTATGTTCCACTTGAGTTCATTCTAAAAGTCAAAAGTCAATCAATTTGTTCCCCATTGCCAATTTTCGCCTGGGACACTGCTGGGGAAATCTGAAGTGGGTGGTGTAAGTGCAGTGGAGTGCTCTAGACTCCTTGACAGTGAGGGGAGGAAGAGGAGCCATGGTGCTGGAGGCACCCAGATGGTATAGGAGCCAGTTATGTAGGCTGCACCCAAGGTGGCGCAAAACTGGGAGGAAGGGGAGGGGAAGGTAGAAGGGGTGAGGTACCTCCAGGAAGGCTGGAGGTGGATAAAAGCCAAGAGGGCAGAGAAAAAGGTCTTCCCGGTCCTAGAGCTCATCAGCTTGGACAGATGAAAAAACAGGCAGTCCACATCAGGCTGGTGAAGACCACAAACTTCCCCATAAACAAAAGGAGTTTCAGCAGCTGCTTGGGAATATTCCTGAAAATCCCCGTCCTGAGGTAGACTAACCAGAGACAGCTGGTTCCAATTATAGCCTTTAACCTGGGAAGTGAGTGAGGGAGAAGCCCCCACATACGGCTAAAGTAAGCTGGGTCTATCAGGAGGAACAGTGAGAGAGTCAGGGTCCCCTTCATTAGGGATGGCCTGTGTTTCCTCCAGTGACCTGCGTTTATTTGGAGGAGGCTTATTTAGATAATTATCATCCACCATGTCAGGAGGGAGTTTATCAGCCTGGTCCATTTGCCCAGTTTACTGCAGAAGAGACCTAACTGATACAGGAGGTCAGTCCTTTCTTAAATTTTACAATCTGAATTGTTTCCAGTGGGTTAAAAGACATTCCAAGGGAGAGTCCTTGGGAATTGAAGAAGAGAGAAGGTGGGTTACCAAAAATCTCCCCCCCACCCCTGACTCCCGGGTGACATCCCACACAGGATATGTCAGAAGTTCCAGGTATCAAAAGTGACTAGAGGAGTCCTTCAAACGAAATCACCATTGATCACTGTCCTGCTGTAAAGGCCCTGTAGGAGGGATGCCAGCGCTCCCCCCACCCTTCCCCATTGCATCCTAAGCTACAAATGGGTGCTGGAGAATGGACCAAGATATCGTGCCATGCCTTGCCTTGCCTTGCTGTGAAGGCCGTGCCCTGAAGGCCATGAAGAACCTGCCATTTTTAACCTATGAAAAACATTAGCTAAGTTTCACAAGGGGAAACTCCCCAATTTTGTAATTTAAGTACTCAGTAGGCGACATTGATGGAAAACAGTAAAGATAGAAACCCATAATGGTTTAAGCAACATTCTAACACATGTAGTTCTTATAGCCAACTTCCCAAGGAAACGATCCCCAGTTGGATTTTAATTTATTCAGGTACTGGTTTCGGCTGGCTTCGGGTGGAGGTTTTGCGGCTAGAGACATGGAGGGGATCACGTTAGACCAATGAGGAGGGAACCTCACACAGGTGTCCTAAGACCGGCAGCTGTCCTGGTGACCTAGGTGCTGTCCTGCCCCAAACAGACAACTTTGTATAAGGACAGGAATGAAGAGAGGGCATTAAGTTTCTAGGTCTTATTACCATTCCAGCCATGGTACTAACTTCCAGCCAAAAGGCAGGCTTCTCTTCCTCCCTGTAGAGTAGCCACGGACTAGAGGACTGCAGCCTGAGCAATTGACATGAAAGTGTTTCAATAAGACCCTACTCCTTGAAGAGCCCCTGAAATGAAAGTCAAGGAAGAGGAGGAATTACTCACCAAGTTTGTGCTGAGGTTTCGAAGTCCAGATGAGAAGTTTCAGGCCGCACACTGTAATGCCAAAATGATGTGGAAATGTTGGGGTTCAGAGCCAACAGTCAAGAAAGAATTCTTGAGATGTTTTTGGTGCAAAAAGGTGTTTTTTTATTATAGCATGGGGACAGGACCTGTGGGCAGAAAGGACTGCACTGGGATTGTGAGGAACAACTGATTATATACTTTGAAGATGGGGAAGGTAGAGACAATGGGAAGTTTCTGAAAGGTTTTTCATATGTTAAAGGAGACTTACAGGATCCTGGAGGCCTAGCTATTGTCAAGCAAGCATTAACATAAGACAGTGGGGAGTTCCTGGAAGAATGTCATACTCTGCTAGTCTCGAGTATTTGTCAGTGTGCTGCAGGTTAGAAAGAAATCTAATTGTATCTACATTTCCTTTTGCCTTTGTTCTCCACATCAGTAAACAATTGTGAACTGTTACACCAGAATTCTTTAGACTGGCAAATTTATGAATACATTTCATAATTTCTAAAAACATGTGTTTTCCCATAGTACAGTCTTTCAATAAAGCATAAAGCATGTTTACCAACAGACTCAAGTACCCTCAGTTTCTCTGCAATAAGAAGCCAAAAGCACAAACCTATATCATTAATCTTTATCTTATTTGGAAGACTTAGATATCCAGTGAATGCAATCCAGTTTATCATTTGACTTAACAAAACTTCTAAGTTTCAGGTTACCAAAAATTTTGAAAGCTATTTAAAAGTTTTATCTATAAACCTTTTTATTTATTTAACCTGCTCATTCCTAACAATTACCCATAAAAGCTCTTATGAGACAGACAAAATTAACCATCATTTGAATCCATCTTTTGCTGACAAATTGCAACTTATTTGACTTTTAGTAAACCCAGGTAAAAGGTAACTCTAAAGACGCGTCTATCTTAAACTAACAAATTAAAATTAGCTTTAATACAAAATATATTGCACTTGTACCCACTAAAAGTTAATCAATTTGTTCCCCACTGTCAATTTTACTTGAGGCATCAGTGGGAAAATTTGAAGGGGTGGTTTAAGTCCAATGGAACCCTTGGGCCCCTTTGTGCTGATTTGGGAGGTTCTTCAGTTTGGACCTCAAAAGGAGGTATCCCAACAGCTTGGGGTGCTCTTCTCTCCTTGATAGTGAGGATAGCAGGAGCCAGAGGCCTGGAGAATAGTGCAGGACCAGGTTATGTAAGCCACACCCAGGCTGGTGCAGAAACAGGAGGAGGAGGGGGTAGAAGCAGAAGAGGTGAGGTACCACCAGCAAGGCTAGAGGCAGATGAAAGCCCAGACAGAAGAAAGAGGACTCCTGGTCCTAAAGTTGGTCAGTTCAGACAAATGAACAGATGCACGTTTTCTTTCCACCAACAAAAAGTGAAAATAGGCAGTCTATGTTGGGCGGGAGAAGATGGGGAACCTCCCCGAAAGAAAAGGAGTTTCAGCAGCTGGAATATGTCTTAAAGTCCCCATACCAAAGTAGACTAACCACAGACAACTGACTCCAAGAATCGTAGCCATTAACCCAGAAACAAATGAGGGAGAAGGCCCCACATACAACAAGAGTCAGGCAACATTGATTTAGTCCTCTCAAGATACATTTCAGATCTGACATACAAAAGAAGCACACAAAGAGGAGATGAAGAACTCGGGAAAGAGGGAGGCATGTACATGATCTTGGCAACAACCTGTTTACAAGAGGTGGGGGGCGCATAGAGAACGTGACAGAACACAGGTGACATGACAGATTAACAGAAGTAAGGGCCTGCAGCGGCTGAGCTGATGGTGGACTGAGGAGTAGAGGCTGAGGAGAGGGGTGTTCTCAAGCCACCTAAAGGAGTACGGACAGATCAGTGTTTTGATACAGGGTCACAAAGGCCTGACCATATGGGACTTTTGTCCACTTTTCTTGTCAGACTTCCCCGTCCTCTAGTTTATATTGAGGCCAACAGGGTTACAAAAGAAGCAGACTTGGGAAGGAAGCATATGAGGGATCAGGGTTAAATAGGTTTCAGTTTCTCAAGATGCATCCCAAGGGAGTGCCAGATGGAATTGAGGATTTAGAGGAAAGAAAGACAGTGAGAGTCTCCTGGACTAGAGGCATCCCTGCTAAACCCCAAAAGCATCACCTTGGATAGTCTGGACCCCAAGAACATCTCCCTGGAACCATCAAACTATCGTCCCTGGTGCAGGAGGGCATCCCCAACCTGCCCACCTCTTCAACCTCCTATGCTGCCTGAAGACGGAACCTCTGCCCATCCTTCCTGTCAGTCAACATGAGTTTCCTTGGGAGACAGGAAGTCTCCCCTGTACTGAGATTGCATTTAATCTGGTGTACCACCGATTTTTGTTTCATTTTTAGGCCTTTTCCCAGGTAGATCGGAAAGAGAGAGGAGAACAGAGAATAGTGACTAAGCAACTCTCCAGCACAAGGAAGGAGAGAGTTGGAGGAGACTCATGGACGAAGAGGGTCACTCAACCTGCTGTTATCTTATCCCTCTGTGGTCATCAAAAAGATGTTGCCAGGTGAACTGGGGAGACCTCGGGCCATGGGGCCTTGACCCAGGCAGATCCAAAGGAGTGGCCAAAGGTTCTTGGTCTTGTCATGAGAAGGAATTCAAGGACAGACATGCAGCACAGCACACAAGTAACAGAAGCAGGAAAGTTGATTAAAGTGAAAAAAAAAAGTACACTCTAGAGATCTGAGAGTAGTCAAGCTCAAGAGAGAGGTGCACATCCTAGGGAATGGGTTTCTATCTTTTCTTGACAGTTGTTCACTAGGGGGTGGAATGTTTATTATTTGGGGCAGGAAGTAGGGTTTGGCACTTTTTAAAAAAATTCAAACTGACTCATATATGTTAGGAGACAGCCCAAGAGGGAATTTTTTGGGACTGAGGAAGCTGATCCCATAGTTAAATCCAAGAAAATGAGGAAAATATATTAACCAAGAGTCCATAACCAAAATCCCCCTCAGCTTCCGAATGGCGTCCCATCAGGAATATTGCCGAAGGTTCCTGGGGTTCAGAGTGGCAAGAGGCATCCTTCTTCCTGACTGCTCTGACACCCTTGTACTACTTGAGAGAAGGGATGTTGATCTCCCTTTGCTTCTCCCACTGCATCCTCAACTACAGTAGGTGCTAGTAGATGGACTGAAATGCCACAAAGATTGAGGCTGCCTCTTTCAATTTTGAGGGAGTCAGTATATTTGGTGGCCAATAATAATACCCTTTGAAAGCCTCTAGATGTAGTATTAATGGATGAGGTAGCAGTCCTGCCCTTTGTTGAGAAGGGGCAGCTATTTTATATTGTATTAAGCATCCTATATCTAAGCTAGAAGTATCTTTAATCTAAGAGCACGACCAAGAACACCAAATAGCCCACGGGTAAGAACAAATGAGAGACATGAAAAAATGAAAGTATGGGACTCCTATTTAATCCAAACAACTTTCTCATGAGCTTTATCCATGATCCAGTCCCAAGGGAGCAGTCTCCTATTGAGGAGTGCCCCAACTGTGTAATAGCTCCAACCTGTCCCTTTCTAGAAGCATGTGGTCTGATGTATCTTGGATTTTATGCTCATCCAGCGATCTCACCACGTTATTGAGAAGGAAACCTTCCTCAGGAGTCTTAGGATTCACGGCCGTCCTAATGACTCGTATGGCTGTCCAATGCCCTAGAAGAATACAGGTATTCAAAGAACAGGTAAAACAGGGAGAGCCTGATTTCTGAGCCCAGTGCCATTATGGCCAAGGTACTAGTGTCCAGCCAGGTGGCAGGAGTTTGTCCTTCTCTGTAGCCACAGGCAGGAGGTTTTCTACTGAGCACTCAGACAAGGCACATTCTGAAGGGTCGTACTATTCAGGACCTCTCTGAAAAAGAACAAATAAGAAACAAAGGTGGGGGTGGGGGTGTAAAGACTTACCAAGCCACTCTGAAGCTCTTGGATTCTTTTTGTCGCTGTCCCTGTACAGGCCCCCCAAAATGATGGGGGGTCGTCAAGTATAGCAGTCAAGAAAGGATTCTTGAGACCTTTACGGTGCAACTTAGTAAGTTTATCTAAGTAGCACAGGGACAAGACCCATGGGCAGAAAGAGCTGTGCTTTTTGCTGTGTGAGGCTGGTGGTTATATACTTAGTAATTGAAGGGAAGGGGGCATGCAGGGAGTGTCAGATTACAAAAGTTTCTTTGCATTTCTTTTAATTTCTACTTGTAAAACTACTTTTGCAAGATTTCTCTGGTGCTTAACATGCACTTTGATATTAACTATAGGTGAGATATACAGGCAGTCATGAGACTCTTAAAGAGGCACATATTTGATGCTTATCAAAAGTATGTAGGCTTTAGGTCAGGCTTCCCGACTAAGGGTAAACATTTTCCTGCTTCTGTCCCTCATCAATTTCACAATCCTACTGAACCACTTTCGGGTCCCTTGTAAATGATATTTTATCAGCCTGGGACACTTTTCCCTTTGTGCCTACCCTTCACCCCTTTCACTGGCTGACTAATGAAGGTCTCAGGCTTTAACCCCAGGGAATTCCTCAGCAGCATCTTAACCTGAGTCATTACCCTAGTCAGGAAGTAACCCTAGTCAGGAAGTAACTGTGAATTGCCACTCTTTCAGCCGGTGTCTGGGTTTTGAGTGGGTCATATGTAGGTGTTGCAAATGCATCTTTGCTATGTGGCTTAGGGTTTTTCTAGACTGCTGGTACTCTAGGAGACTTGGAGATCAGGGGACTTCTCTAGCAACCTAGCAAGAAGACCATGCATGTTGTTGATACAGTTTTTGGTATCTTTGAAGGCAATTTCTGTTGCAGAAAAGATGAATCAGAAATTAATATGCATTTTAAAAATTAACGTTTAATTTATTTGATTTACAAATTTTAAAAACCTAGCTAATTCTTCCATAAGTTTTTAAAAATACTAAATATTATTTCCTAACAGTTTAACAATGTAGGTATATATCTAAAAGTTTTCAAGGCTCTCTCTTTTTTTTTTTATTATGTTATGTTAATCACCATACATTAATTACATCATTAGTTTTTGATGTAGTGTTCAAGGCTCTCTTTCAATGTTTGCTGAGTCCTTAGACAACAATTAAATTAAACTTATAATAAAGTGAACCTGTTGAAAGTTCCAATTCTACACACAAACTTAGGAAGATTTCAACTGAAAATTAAGCCTAATTCAATTTCTCAATTACACACTTTAGATTGGATATATGTGGCTGTGTTCTAATGAGCAAAATCCTCTCCAACATTCAATTAAATATGCCAATTCTTAACACAAAACACTGATAATATGGTTTTGATTCTCATATCCTAGATCCACTAAATTATTCCAAGGTTGAAAAACAGGTTCCTGTTACACAAGACAGCTAACTGAGGTTTCTTATGACCTCAGTAAAAATGGATGCCAGGGAACCTGACAGCTGACAGAGGCCAGATTAGAGGACAAGACTTGAGCCAAGATTTAGCCAAAGGTGCCCCTAAAAACCATGTCCTCAAGGGGGCCTGCCCCTGGAGAAGCAGGACAAAATATGTGTTCTTTACGGACAAATCACTACCAAGGAGATGAGCATGCCCAGTTTTTTTCCCAAATTTGCCAATCAAGTTATTCCTCTGCCCAAGGGCAGAATGAACACAGGAGCAGAGAAAGGCCCAGAGGTCCACTAAATGATTTCCTACCCAGGAAGGAAATATCAGGGATGGGAAAAAGTTCTCATCAAATAGCCCTATAAGCAAAGTCCCTCGGGTCCAAGTTACAATACATTACCTATGTCTTCCCAGCTTCTCAGAGAAGTCTGCACTTCCCACCCGAGTCAACGACTGAGTTGGACTTTGCATATATTTGGTTTTATAAGATAAGTTTCTGTAAGTACTCTTTAATGAAATCCTCAAGTATGGAAATGTCTTTTGGAATAACTCTCAAGAATGTTGAACCTGATGGCATCTTGCATCTTTTCATGTTCCAAGGATCATACAACTCTTTTAAAATAATACCCCAGAATTTGGGTATCTCCAATGACTTTGCCTAACTAGTGGCAACAACTCTGAGGTCTTTCTATAGAAACCTATTACTATTGGGGATTTCAAGGAGATTTTTTTTAAATTAACATATAATGTATTATTAGTTTTAGAGGTACAGGTCTGTGATTCATCAGTCTTATATAATACCCAGTGCTCATTACATCACATACCGTCCCCAGTGTCCATCACCCAGTTACCCCATCCCTCCACCCCAGGCCCCTCCAGCAACCCTCAGTTTTTTTCCTATGATTAAGAGTTTCTTATAGTTTGTTTCCCTCTCTGGTTTTGTCTTGTTTTATTATTTCTTCTCTTCCCCTATGATCCTCTGTTTTGTTTCTTAAATTCCACATATCAGTGAGATCATATGGTAATTGTCTTTCTCTGATTGACTTATTTCGCTCAGCATAATACCCCCTAGTTCCATCCATGTCATTGCAAATGGCAAGATTTCATTTTTGATGGCTGAGTAATATTCCATTGTATATATATTTCACATCTTCTTTATCCATTCATCTGTTCATGGACATCTGGGCTCTTTCCATAGTTTGGCTATTGTGGACATTGCTGCTATAAATATTGGGGTGCAGGTGCCCCTTCGGATCACTACATTTGTATCTTTGGGGTAAATACCCAGTAGTGCAATTGCTGGGTCATAGCATAGCTCCATTTTCAACTTTTTGAGGAAAGAGTGGCTGCACCAGCTTGCATTCCCACCAACAGTGTAGGAGGGTTCCTAAGGGGACTTTATTCTTAGAAATTTGTCATGGCTGACCATAGGTCTGTCTTTACTGTTTTCTCCCTTCCATCCCTATTTGAAGCCTCTCATTTTTTTAGCAGCTAATAATAGAGAGCTGAAGTAGTTGTAGTTTGTTTTTTGTTTTTCTCACATAACATGAAGTCTAAAAATAAGTAGACCAGGGATGGAATAGGGGCTCCACACTGTCAGCAGGAAATAGGCACCTTCTTTTTGCTCTGCTATCCTCAAGTTTGTCTCATGGTTTCAAGATGCCTACTGGATCTCCAACCATCATATATACTTTCCAAGAAAGAGGAAGCAGATTAGAGCAAAAAATCTACATCTCCAAGCCAAGTCAACATTCAGGAAGCCCATCTAAAAACCTCTGCTTACCTCTCCTTGGCAACCACTAACTGCGAGAATGACAAGGAATAAAAGTGTAAGTGAGGAAAGAAGATAGGGAGATTGGTAGGCACTACACAGTCTGCTATGTATGGGTGACTATAACATCCTAAACACCTCCCATTCATAGTATTTTCTACTCTGTGTTGTAGTTGCCTGTTTACTTGGCTGTATATCCCCTTCACCAGAATGAGGTTGTATGTCTAGCTTGAAAACACAAAACTAGCCCCTGTCCTAGCTAGGAAAAGCACTGCTTCTAGACTGAGTGGCTGGTGGAAAGGATGAGGTGTTTATGACTGTCAGAAGGGGCATGACTTTGAATGATCTAGATTAAGTTAGCTAGGAGCAGTTTCTGAGTGGGTTGGTTTTGAAGTATATAAGTTGGATAACTTTTCAAGAGCTAACAGTGGCCTTTTTAATGGCATTTCTTATTTAATACAGTTACATTTTTCTCTGGCTGAATTTCTGTAGAAAAGATTCATGTCCTCTCATTTTCTCTGCCTTATTTGTAGGTGAAATAAATTATTTCTTTTAAGCCAAAGAAGCATATGTAATCCATAATTGGACCAGTTTACTAAAGCTCATAAATTAGTCTGTAGTGATTTTCATTCCTGAACAAGAGAGCCCAGCCTTGAGATTTTTTCCATATTAAAATCATGGACCAAGGAGTCTTCCCTTTGGATTCTGAAATAGTCATGCAGAAGAGAACTCTCTAGCATAATACTGCCCAATAGAATTATAATGCAACACACAAATGTAAATCACATATGTAATTTAAAATTTTCTGGTAACCACATTTAAAAAGTAAAAAGAAACAGGTAAAATTAATTTTAATAATATATTTTCTTTAACTTAATATATACAAATTAACATTTTGTCAAAAGTTCACAAATAACAGAAGTAAAACCAATGAATCACTGAAGCACTAATTAGTAAAAGTTTATTGTACATGCACTAAAAAGTTTGCAAATGGGGGCACTCAAACCAAAAACATGGAATGGAGCTCAGGGCTATATATAGTGAGAAAACAGTGACTGTTTATTCTTCACAATTAATTAGTTATAATATGAGAATTCTCTCTCTTTTTTTTAAGCATTTGGAATATTTTTAAGTGAGAGGGAATTAGTCAGTGGTTACCTCATGTCAACCTTGGGAAACAAAGTTTAAGTTTTGCTTATGATTTTCAGAGGCATAAGCAAGAAATGACCCAGGTCTAGTTAGCCTTACAAAATAAGATATATTAAGCTTTTTTTGTATGACTGAACTGGTTTTGTCTGCCCAGGGAATTTTCAAGGCTGATTTCTACTTGTTTTTGATTTAACAGTTTCAACGTGGAATTCATATAAAAATTATTAGTGGCACATTTTACATTGTTTTTTTGATATCAAGTCCTTGAAATCCAAAGTATGTGTCACATTCACAATGCATTCCAATTTGGACTAGTCACAATTCAAGTGCTCTCTAGCCACATGTGGCTAGTGGCTACTATACTGGACATCACAGATCTGGAGGACTTATACCATCTTAATTCTGTCACTTATTATCTTGTTGATCTTCTGTCTATCATAAGTTACTTATTTTCTGGAGCCAGGGGGTCTTGGCATCGAGATATCTAACACCAGTGGTCTGGAATATGCACACGATGGCTTTGCCTGGTCACTCCTAATTGTTCTAGATTTTTGAAAATTAGATATTGAAGTCTCCAATATTGTTGTATTGTCTGTCTCTCCTTTCAATTCTATCAGCTTCTGCTTAATGTATTTTGGGGCTCTATTGTTAAGTGCATATATGTATGTAATTGTTACATCTTCTCGACGGATTGACTCCTTTATCATTATAAAATGTCCTTCTTTGTCTCTAGTAGCAATTTTTTATCTTGAGAATTATTTTGTCTGGGGCGCCTGGGTGGCTCAGTCGTTAAGCGTCTGCCTTCGGCTCAGGTCATGATCCCAGGGTCCTGGGATCAAGCCCCACATCGGGCTCCCTGCTCGCCGGGAGGCCCGCTTCTCCCTCTCCCACTCCCCCTGCTTGTGTTCCTGCTCTCACTATCTCTGTCTCTGTCAAATAAATAAATAAAATCTTTAAAAAAATAAAATAAAATCTTTTTTAAAAAAAGAATTATTTTGTCTGATACTAGTATTGCCACTTCAGCTTTCTTTTGGTTGCTGTTTGCATGGTATCTTTTCCATCATTTTACTTTCAACCTATTTGTGTATTGGAATCTAAAGTGTGTCTCTTGTAGACACCCTATGGTTGGAACTTGTATTTTTTTAATCCATACTACCAATCTCTACCTTTTAATTAGATTTTTAATCCATTTATTTTTAATGTAATTACTGATAAGGAAAGATTTATGTCTGCCATTTTGTTATTTGTTTTCTATGTCTTATGTCTTTTTTCTTCCCATATTTCCTCTATTACTGCCCTTTAAAATCTTGGGGGGGGGCATTAACTGTATTTTCTTTTAAGATTTTATTTATTCATTTTAGAGAGAGTGTGTGTGTGCGTGTGAGCAGGGGGAGGAGAGTATGGGGGAAAGAATCTCAAGCAGACTTCATACCCAGCAGAGAACCAATGCAGGGCTCAATCTCATGACCCCAAGATCATGACCCAAGCCGAAACCGAGTCAGATGCCCAACCAACTGAGCCACCCAGGCACCCTTAACTATGTATTTTCTAGTCTCTATTTTAATTCTCTTGTCATTTCTTTGACTATATATTCTTCTGAATTATTGTCTTAATGGTTGCATTGGGAATTATAATTAACATCTTAATTTATAACAATCTATCTACTTCAGATTAATGCAAATTATTTATTTGTTTGTTTGTTTGTTTAATTTATTTTTAAGTAGGCACCATGCCCAGTGTGGAGCCCAGCACCAGGCTTGAACTCATGACCCTGAGATCAAGACCTGAGCTGAGATCAAGAGTTGGACACCCAATTGACTGAGCCACCCAGGTGCCCCCAGATTAATGCCAATTTAATTTCAATAGCATGCAAGAACTTTTTTTCTGTGTAGCTCCATTTCCTCCCCCCTTTTCCTACCCTTGTAAAGAAAACACCCACTTCCTTTACACATGACTGTATGCCACTCTTGATACTTTACTTCTGACACCAAATGTGTGGGGGTTCCCCACACATCAAGCAATGTTCCAACTTTCTGGTGGACACCCACTAGGTGTTGTACAATTCAACTCAATTCTGACACTCTTTACCTAGAGATGGCTTTAGATCCCACACAGGTTGAGGGCTCAGTTGTGCAGGATGGCCCCTCCCCCAATTTAAATCCAGGCTGTTACCTGTGCCTCTGACTGGCTATAAATTGTGGGTTCCCACTACCCCATCCTCAGATTTCATTAATTATCTAGAGCACCTCACAGAGCTCAGAACAGTTTCCTTACTAGATTACTGGTTTATTACAAAGGTTAAATGATAGGAATGAACAACCAGATGAAGCCATACATCAGGTGAGGTTCAAAAGGGTCCCAAGCATAAGAGCTTCTATCCCCATGGACTTTGGGATGCACCCCCTACCCCGGATATAGATGTATGTATTCTTATTCACCAGCCCAGAAGCTCTTTGAATCCTGTCCTTTGGGGTTTTTATGGAGCCTTTATTACATAGGCATGATTGACTAAATCATTGACCATTGGTGACTGAACTCAATCTCCAGCCTCACCGACCCTCTCCAGAGGCTGGGGGTTGGAGGTGGGCTGGAGGTGTGGAAGTGTGGGCTAGTCTCAGGTGCTTTCCAAAAGTCACGTTGCTGGATCACCTGGGTGGCTCAGTCAGTTAGGTGTCCAACTCTTGATTTCAGCTCAGGTCATGATCTCAAGGTTTTGAGATCGACACCCACCTCAGGCTTCTCCCTGGGCATGGAGCCTTCTTGGGATTCTCTCTCTCCCTCTTTCTCTGCCTTTCTCCCTACTTGCTCCCTCCCTCTTTAAAAAAACAAAAACAAAGCAAAACAAAACAAAAAAACAAAGTCACATTATTAACACAAACTCAGGTGTGGTTATGAATAACAAAAAGACACCTTTATGGCTCTTAGCACATACGAAATTCCAAGGGTTTTAAAACCAAAAAAATCACAATTTCACATCCCTCTTTTGTGACGTTATTGTATACAAATTACATCTTTATATTTCGTGTGCCCATCAATACAGATTTATAATTATTCCTTTGTGCAGTTGTCTTTTAAACCAGATAAGAGGGGGAAAAAGAGTTACAAACAAGAAATTCCTTTATGCTTTTTAAAAAATATTTACTTTTTTAGTTACCTTTACCAGTGTTCTTTATTTCTTCATGTGGACTCAAGTTACTGTCTAGTGTCCTTTCATTTCAGCATGAAGGACTCACTTTAGTATTTCTATAAAGGCAGGTTAGGTTGCAAGTGGCAAAAACCCAATTCAAATCAGCTCAAGAGGGAAAAAAACATTGGGAGGCTCACATACCCCAAAAGCTCAGGAATATCATGGCTTCTGGAGTGGCTGAATACCGGAAATGCTCTCTCTTGCTTGCAGCTCTATGCTGGGTTGGCACACCCCCAGAGAGCTGCCTCAACAGCTGGCTCACTCCTCCAGTTGGCAATGCCAGCGTGAAGAGCTCATCACTATGCAGATAGCTCCAGAAGAAGTCCCAGGTAGCACTCATGGGTCCAAAGTAGGCCCCCCAAATCACATGGATAGAGTTGGGGAACAGTGGGTCTCCAAAGAAATACAGAGATTACCCAGAAAAGGAGGCTTGGGTAGACTATAAGTAAAAACTAAAGGTCTCCACTAGGTCAGCTTTAGGAAATGTTTCAGCTTTATTAAGTTGTTCTCTTGACAAAAACCTCTTCTACACAAGGCAGATTTTAGACTTGGAAATCCAAGTTTAAAGAACTGTATTTTTTTTAAAAAAAGAGGGGCGCCTGGGTGGTTCAGTCGGTTGTGAGACCGACTCCTGATTTCAACTCAGGTCATGGTCTCAGGGTTGGAGTCGGCTTGAGATTCTCTCCCTCTCCCTCTGCTCCTCCCTGCCCTCCCCACCTGTTCATGCATGCATGCACACTCTCTCTTTCTAAAATAAATGAATAAATCTTAAGGAAGGAAGAAAGAAAGAAAGAAAAAAAGAAAGAAAGAAAGAAAGAAAGAAAGAAAGAAAGAAAGAAAGAAAGAAAGAAAGAAAGAAAAAGAAAAGAAAGAAAGAAGGAAAGAAAGGAAGAAAGAAAGAAAGAAAGAAGAAAGAAAGAAAGAAAGAAAGAAAGAAAGAAAGAAAGAAAGAAAGAAAGAAAAGAAAGAAAGAAAGAAATGAGGTTTCCAGAGTGCTCCAAGCTTTTCTCAACTCCATTATTTTGGTGCATTGTGCTGCTTCTTTCAGGAATTTACTCCCCAGGTGCCTGGGTGGCTCAGTTGGTTAAGCATCTGCTTTCGGCTCGGGTTATGATCCCGGGGTCCTGAGATTGAGCCCTGCATCGGGCTCCTTGCTCAGTGGGGAGCCTGCTTCTCCCTCTGCCTCTGCCTGCCACTCCCCCTGCTTGTGCTCTTGCTCTCTCTCTGTCAAATAAATAAATAAAATCTTAAAAAAAAAAAAAAAAGGAATTTACTCCCCAACTCTCCTCCTCCTGTCAACTGGTGCATTCTGAATTGTCCTTCATCACAATTCTCCCTATTTGTCTCATCTCCTCTGGGAAGAATTCATCGTTTCCAGGGCTGGGTTAAGCTTCTCCACTGAAACTCCTTTAAAATTTTCTCTTCATTCCATCATGGCCTTTATACTCTGTTGTAATTGTTGGCTTCTTGAAGTTACAGGATATACCTTGTTCACCATCATATACCCAGTACGCAGCATATTCTGTCACATGCTGGGTCATCATTGTATAGTTATTGAATCAATAAAGTCATGACAAATAAAAAAAAAAAACCTGCATTTTTATTTGAGGCCTGGCAGTTTTTTTCCTTGCCTGACATGTTAAAAATTCTTACTAATGTAATCTAGTAAATCAATCAAGAAGTACTTTAGCTAAAGTATGAAAAGAACTTCTGTGAAGGTGCTAATTTTAATCTCAATATGTGATATATTTTCTGAGGATAAAAAATGTATTTTGAATTCTAATAAAGGGCATTATAAACACCCATAAGCAATGTTCTATTCTGCAGTTGCTACAAGTTGTACTATCTATTATTTTAAGCTTATCCATAATTCATAAAGGGGTAATGCAGTAATAATATGTTATAGTTTTTTATTTTCTTTATCCAGATATGTAGTAGGCACTAAAACTGGATAGCCAAAAGATTTAAGAACTTTGTCTGATCCAATACTTCAGCTGCAGGGAACCCAGAAAAACACGTTGCTTTTTTTAGGTCCTCAGTGCAGTGTACAAGCAACTGTGTTGAATATTCCTTCCATTTGATGTGGGTCTAATCATGTATTCATTGCCTTGGGATAAAAGTCCAAGATCCTGCTCTGTATTTTCATAACTATTTTGGATTTGCCCCCTGTTTAAGTAGCTTTTCTCCTGGGATTATTGCTGAGATTTTCTTCAGAATACTGCTAATAGAATTTTTTATTTTTTATTTTTTTTATTTTTTATTTTAATTCTAGTATACTTAACATGCAGTGTTATATTAGTTTCAGGAGTACAATATAGTGATTCAACAAGTTTATACATCCATTCACTGCTCATCATGATAAGTGTACTCTTAATCCCCTTCATCTATTTCACCCATCCCCCATCCACCTCCCCTCTGATAACCATCAGTTGGTCCTCTATAGCTAAGAGTTTGTTTTTTTTGATTGGTCTCTTTTTCTCCCCTTTGTTCATTTGTTTTGTTTCTTAAATTCCACATATGAGTGAAATCATATGGTGTTTGTCTTCTCTGACTGGCTTATTTTACTCAGCATTATACCCTCTAGGTCCATCCATGTTGTTGCAAACGCCAGGATTTCATTCTTTTTTATGGTTGAGTAATATCTCGTGTGTGTGTGTGTGTACCACATTTTTATCTATTCATGTATCAATAGACACTTGGGCTGCTTCCATAATTTGGCTATTGTAAATAATGCTGCAATAAACTTAGGGTGCATGTATCCCTTTTAATTAGTGTTTTGTATTTTTTGGGTAAATACCCAGTAGTATGATTCCTGGATCATAGGGTAGATCTATTTTTACCTTTTTGAGGAACTTCTATACTGCTTTCCACAGTGGCTGTATCAATTTGCATTTCTACCAACAGTGTACGAGTTCCTTTTCCTCCACATCTTTGCCAACACCTGTTGTTTCTTGAGTTTTTTATTTTAGTCATTCTGACAGGTGTAAGGTAATAGCTCACTGTAGTTTTTGTTCGCATTTCACTGATGATTAGTGATGTTGAGCATCTTTTCATGGCCATCTGGATGCCCTCTTTAGAGAAACGTCTGTTCATTTCTTCTCTTTTTTAATTGCATTATTTGCTTTTTGAGTGTTGAGTTGTATAAATTTTTATATATTTTGGATATAAAACCTTTGTTGGATATTTCATTTGTAAGTATCAAGTGTGTTTATCATTTCATTAATTGAGCCCTTTATCTCTGCTTTGTTATTCCTTATTGTTGTGTTAAGGGTCTCACTTGTGTCTTCCCCTCTTTCCTCCAGTCCAGTGAGTATCCTTATTTATTATTGTTATTATTTTTTGAGAGAGAGAGAGTGTGTGAGAGCACACATGAGAGTGGGGGCGGGTGGAAGGGCAAAGGGAGAGAGAATCTTAAGCAGGCTTCACATCCAGCGAGGAGCCCAATGCAGGCCCTGATCTCACGATGCTGGGATCATGACTTGATCTGAAATCAAGAGTCAGATGCTTAACTGACTGAACCACCCAGGCACCCCCAATGAGTATCCTTATGATCATCACTTTAAATTCTCTATCAGGCATGTTACTTATATCTGTTTCACTTAGATCTCTGGCTGTGGCCTTGTCCTGTTCTTTCATTTGGGATAAATTTCTCATCTTCTCATTTTGTCTAAGTGTCTGTGCCTATTTCTGTGTTAGGAAAGTCGGCAATGTCTTCTGTTATTGAGGGTAATGGCCTTATGAAGTTTCTGAGTTATTTTAGTAGTAGGATAATTTTATTCTGAGGGTCTCTCAGCATGTAAAGTGTGTGTTTATGTGTTGGATGGTCAAAGGATGTAGGCAATTAATCAAATAGTAATGGTACCCATAGATAGTTGTTGTAGCTAAAGATTTTGCCAGAGTAGCATTCTGATGGTTTTCATTCCAGTGGTTAAACTCTTCATGTCTATGTCACTCATGGTGGCCTCTTTCTACATACATTTTATACTTTTGGGGGGTAAACTTGTGTTCAGCAGGGCTCTGTGCCCTTCCTAGGAGACCTGGGTTATGGATATATACTTTCTAAGAGGATTTTTTTCATGTCTGCAGCTGCTCCAGGGTGTTACCAACCCAGAAATCCTTGATGTGAATTTCTAGATTTATAGGTGTAAGCATAAATTGGTAATAGAATTTGAACTCCAGAGCAGCATGAAGACAGGCTCACGGTCATGAACTCTCAAGGAGATGTTTGCCCCATCCAGACCAACACAGAGTGTTGTTCTTTTGCCCTTTGTTCTCCTATTGTCAGAGGGAGAATTTTTTCCAGTTCTCTCTTTCTTTGGACTACACCCTTTCAAGAGCCCCAGCTTCCTGGGGGTAGGAGAGGGCCTCCAGTCTATAACCTGTTTTGTGTGGTCCAGTGGTTTGTCTTCTGTCTTCTTGCTCATTAAGACTTGAGTCTTTTGATTATTTGAGACCAGCTAATACTCTCAGGGCAGGGGTGACAACAGTAAGCGCAGCTTTTAGCTTCAGCATCAGATTTTTCCTTCTATTTTTTTTAAAGACTTATTTATTTATTTTTAGAGAGAGAGCAGGGGGAGGGGCAGAGGGAGAGAGGAAGAGAATCCTCAAGCAGACTCCCTGCTGAGTGTGGAGCCCAACACAGGGCTTGATCCCAGGACCCCAAGATCATGACCTGAGCTGAAATCAAGAGCTAGATGCTTAACTGACTGAACCACCCAGGATCCCCTGGTTTTCTTTTTTAAGGTTTATTTATTTATTTGAGAGCGAGAGTGAGAGAGTGCACGCACGCACATGTGAGTAGGGGGAGGAGTAGAGGGAGAGAATCTTCAAGCAGACTTCGGCTGAGAGTGGAACCTGATGTGGGGCTTGATCCCATGACCCATGAGATCATGACCTGAGCCAAAACCAAGAGTCAGATGCTTAACTGACTGAACCACCAAGGTGCCCCTTTTCTTTTTTGAATCTAGGGACTTTCTTTAATTTTTTACAAGTGCAGCTATACATTGAACAAACAAACAAACAACACATTGGTTATGTTATATCAGCATTTCTTGTTATTTTTTATTTGGAATTTTTTTCCAGGATGCTAAATTGCTGGAGATAGAAGTCTTAACATTTGCTTTAGTTTCATTCTTTCTTTCTTTCTTTTTTTTGTTTACTTTTTAAATTAGCATGTAATGTATTATTTGTTTCAGGGGTACAGGTCTATGATTCATCAGTCTTACACAATACACAGCACTCACCACAAACACACCTTCCCCAATGTCCATCACCCAGCCACCCTATCCCCCCCACCCCACCCCCTCCCCTCCATCAACCCTCAGTTTGTTTCCTGAGATTAAGAGTCTCTTATGGTTTGTCTCCCTCTCTGGTTTCATCTTGTTTCATTTTTTCCTCTCTTGCCCCATGATCTTCTGCCTTTTTCTTAAATTCCACATATCAGTGAGATCATATGATAATTGTCTTTCTCTGATTGACTTATTTCACTCAGCATAATACCCTCTATTTCCATCCATGTCGTTGCAAACGGCAAGATTTCTTTTCTTTTCTTTTTTTTGGATGGTTGCATAAAATTCCATTTCACACAGACACACCACATCTTCTTTATCCATTCATCTGTTGATGGACATTTGGCTCTTTCCATAGTTTGGCTATTGTGGACATTGCTGCTATAAACATTGGGGTACAGGTGCCCCTTCGGATCACTACATTTTTATCTTTGGGGTAAATACCCAGTAGTGCAATTGCTGGGTCATATGGTAGCTCTATTTTCAACTTTCTGAGGAACCTCCATACTGTTATCCAGAGTGGCTGCACTAGCTTACATTCCCACCAACAGTGCATCCTCGCCAACATCTGTCATTTCCTGACTTGTTAATTTTAGCCATTCTGACTGGTGTGAGGTCTCTGATTGTGGTTTTGATTTGTATTTCCCTGATGCTGAGTGATGTTGAGCACTTTTCATGTGTCTGTTGGCCATTTGGATGTCTTCTTTGCAGAAATGTCTGTTCATCTCTTCTGCCCATTTCCTGATTGGATTATTTGTTCCTTGGGTGTTGAGTTTGGTAAGTTCTTTATAGATTTTGGATACTAGCCCTTTATCTGATATGTCATTTGCAAATATCTTCTCCCATTCTGTCGGTTGTCTTTTGGTTTTGTTGGCTGTTTCCTTTGCCGTGCAAAAGCTTTTTACCTTGATGAAGTCCCCATAGTTCATTTTTGACGTTGTTTACCTGCCTTTGGCGATGTGTCTAGGAAGAAGTTGCTGTGGCTGAAGAGGTTGCAGCCTGTGTTCTCCTGAAGGATTTTGATGGTTCCTGTCTCACATTTAGGTCTTTCATCCATTTTGAGTCTATTTCTGCGTGTGGTGTAAGGAAATGGTCCAGTTTCATTCTTCTGTGAATGGCTGTCCCAATTTTCCCAACACCATTTGTTGAAGAGACTGTCGTTTTTCCATTGCATATTCTTTCCTGCTTTGTCGAAGATTAGTTGACCATAGAGTTGAGGGTCCATTTCTGAGTTCTCTATTCTATTCCATTGACCTATGTGTCTGTTTTTGTGCCAGTACCATACTGTCTTGATGACCACAGCTTTGTAATAGAGCTTGAAGTCCGGAATTGTGATGCCACCAGCTGTGGTTTTCTTTTTCAACATTCCTTTGGCTATTCAGGGTCTTTTCTGGTTCCAAACAAATTTTAGGACTATTTGTTCCAGTTCTGTGAAAAAAGTTGATGGTATTTTGATAGGGATTGCATTGAATGTGTAGATTGCTCTAGGTAGCATTGACATCTTCACAATATTTGTTCTTCCAATCCATGAGCATGGAACGTTTTTCCATTTCTTTGTGTCTTCCTCAATTTATTTCATGAGTGTTCTATAGTTTTCTGAGTACAGATCCTTTGCCTCTTTGGTTAGATTTATTCCTAGGTATCTTATGGTTTTGGGTGCAATTGTAAATGAGATCGACTCCTTGATTTCTCTTTCTTCTGTCTCATTGTTGGTGTATGGGAATGCCACTGATTTCTGTGCATTGATTTTATATCCTGCCACTTTACTGAATTCCTGTATGAGTTCTAGCAATTTTGGGGTGGAGTCTTCTGGGTTTTCCCCATAGAGTATCATATCATCTGCAAAGAGTGAGAATTTGACTTCTTCTTTGCCGATTTGGATGCCTTTGATTTCTTTTTGTTGTCTGATTGCTGTGGCTAGGACTTCTAATACTGTGTTGAATGGCAGTGGTGATAGTGGACATCCCTGCCGTGTTCCTGACCTTAGGGGGAAAGCTGTCAGTTTTTCCCCATTGAGAACGATATTCACTGTGGGTTTTTCATAGATGACTTTTATGATATTGAGGTATGTAGCCTCTATCCCTACACTGTGAAGAGTTTTAATCAAGAAAGGATGCTGTACTTTGTCAAATGCTTTTTCTGCATCTATTGAGAGGATCATATGGTTCTTGTCCTTTTGATTTTGAGGGGGGTTCTCTGTGCCTCCCTCATTTAGGTGCCTGTTTCCTTCCCCAAATTAGGGAAGTTCTCTGCTATAATTTGCTCCAATATATCTTTTGCCCCCCTCTCTCTCTTCTTCTTCTGGGATCCCAATTATTCTAATATTGTTTCATTTTATGGTATCACTTATCTCTCAAATTCTCCCCTCGTGATCCAGTAGTTGTTTATCTCTTTTTTTTCAGCTTCTTTGTTCTACATCATTTGGTCTTCTCTATCACTAATTCTCTCTTCTGCCTCATTTATCCTAGCAGTTAGAGCCTCCATTTTTTATTGCATCCCATTAATTGCGTTTTTTATTTCAACTTGGTTAGATTTTGGTTCTCCAGAAAGGGATTCTCTAGTGTCTTCTGCTTTTTTCAAGCCCAGCTAGTATCTTTATAATCGTTATTCTGAACTCTAGTTCCAACATCTTACTAATGTCTGTATTGATTAGGTCCCTGGCAGTCAGTACTGCTTCTTGTTCTGTTTTTTGATGTGAGTTTTTCCAGTTTGTTATTTTTTCCAGAGAAGAATAAATGAACTAAGTGAAATAAGAGAACAAAATGCTAAAAGGGTAACAATGACCCCAGAGAAATATACACTAAACAAAGCAGAAGAGACCTGAAACTGGGGGGCAGGTGGGGGTGGGGAATGATCAGGCTGATGAATAGAACAGAGCCATACACTAGATTTTGCATTTATTTTGGTCTGTTAGAAGAAACTGCATCCCAGAATTTTAAAGAAAGAAAAACTTATATATATATATACAAAAATAAGGTTAAATACAATGAAAGGATGGAACATGAGTGTAACAATGAACATTTTAAAAAGATTTTTAAAAAGGAATTGATAACAAGTTGCTTGGAAAAAGATGAGAAATTTAAAAAAAAAGGGAGAGAATCTGATCAGGTGGGTGAATAGACACTAGATTTGGGGTATATCTTGGTCTGTTAGAAGGAACTGCATCCCAGAATTTTAAAGAAAGAAAAATTTATATTTATACAAAAAATAAGTTTAAATACAATGAAGGGATAGAATATGACTGTAAAAATGAAAATTAAAAAAGATTTTAAGAAAGGAATTGATAAGAAATTGGTTGAAAAAGGAAAGAAGAAAAAAAATCAAAAGAAAAAAAGAAAAAGAAAAAAATAAAGAAAATTTTAAAAATTAAAGTTGAAAGACTAAAGAATCATGGCAAAAAAGCCATGAATTCTATGTGCTGTATTCCCCTAGTGCTGAAGTTCTGCCGTTCTCATTGATTGGTAAATTTGGTCTTGGCTGGATGTTCTTGCTGGTCTTCTGGGGGAGGGGCTGTTGCGTTGATTCTCTGGTGTCTTTGGCCCAGGTGGAATTGCACCGCCCTTGCCAGGGTCCAGGCTAAGTAATTTGCCTGGGTTTGCTCTCGATAGCTTTTGCTCCCTGAAGACTTTTCTGCATAGCTTTAGAGGATGAGAATGAAAATGGCACGTTAACTGGGGCAATTTCCTACTCACCATGACCTTTTCACTGTGGCCTCTTCTGTGTTGATCCGGCAAGACACTCCATCTCTAGCTCAAGAATTTGGAACTTGAAGATAGTGACCCAGAACCTCAGTCACATTCATGGCACCACTCTGGAGAGAAGCTCTACCAACAGAATTCTCTGCAGTTGACCTACTTCCTACACTTCCCAGTTTGATTCCTTTGATTCTGAGATCTACCCCAACAACCTTCCAGTTAAAAGCTTTTCCTTGCAAAAGAATCTGTTTCTTGAGGTGCCTGGGTTGTTCGGTTGGTTAAGCATCCAACTCTTGATTTTGGTTCAGGTCATGATCTCAGAGTCACGAGATGGAGCCTTGCATCGCGCTCTGCACACTGGGAGTGGAGCCTGCTTAAGACTCTCTCTCTCTCCCTCTCTGTCTGCCCCTCCCCCCACTTGTGTGCTCGCCCCCTCTCTCTCTAAAAAAAAAAGAATCTATTTCTGTTGCTTGCATCAAAAGAACACCAATACTAAATTGCTTATAAAATACACTTAAAATCAGGTCAGGGATATTAAAACATGTTATAAATGGTATGGTAATTAAAACAGTGTGGTACTAGCATATTAACATATGTATCTATGGTATGGGTATGCCCAGAAATAGTTCTAAATGCACAAAATGTAAAGAATAAGGTAAAGGTGGTGTTACATAGCAGTACAAAATTGTTATTAGATAAATGTGGGAACAATTGGGTAACTTAGTCAGCTCAGGTTGCTGTAACAAATACCACAGACTGGGTGTCATAAACAATAAACATTTATTTCTCGGAGCCCCTGGGTGGCTCCATCCATTAAGCAGCTGCCTTCGGCTCAGGCCTTGATCTCAGGGTCCTGGGATCTAGCCCCGCATCGGGCTCCCTGCTCAGCAGGGAGTTCGCTTCTCCCTCTCCCTCTCCTCCCCGCTTGTGCCCCCACCCCATCTCAAATAAAAAAGTAAAATATTTAAAAAAATACAAGTAAAATAAACATTTATTTCTCATAGTTCTAGAGGCTGGGAAGTCTGAAATCAGGGTACCAGCAGGGTCAAGTTCTTGGGAAGGGCCTTCATCCTGGTTATGTGCTCACATGGTCTTTCTTTGGTGTGTACACACAGAGAGAGATCTCTGTCTCTTCCTTTCTTTTATAAGAACACTGATCTCATCATGGGGGCTGTACTCCCTAGATCTTATCTAAACCCAATTGCCTCCCCAAAGCCCCACCTCCAATGCCATCGCACTGAGGATTAGTTAGGGCTTTAACATATAAACTTTGGGAAGGGCACAGACTTTCATTCCATAGTGTTAACCATCTGAGAAAGAATAAAACTAAAAGCATACCTCATACCTTATACCAAAATACATTCTGTATCAATCAAAGATTTAAAGATAAAAAAATCAAACTACAAAAGTACCCCCCAAAAGAGAATTATTTTTTAATCTTAGGGTAGGAAAGGCTATTTTAATTACAATTTAAAAGTTTTATAGCTAGTAAAGAGAAGACTGATGCATTTTACTACAAAGCCAAAACTTGAATTTGGGAATTAAAAAAAAAAAAATCATAAACAATGAAAAAGGCCTGATACGTTGGAAAAATTATTTTGTTGTCAGTAAGAAAAAGAATTACAACCTGATAATAAAATAGTTGAAGTATATAAATGGACTATTCAAAGAAAAGGAAATGCCAATAACTATGGAAGATTCCCAACCTCTCTCAAAATTTCAGAGATACAAATTATAATATGAACATATAAAAGCATGGAAATACCATTTTCGTGTATCAAAATTGACAATGATCAACATTTTTCAGCTACGAAATGTTCAAAGAGTTCAGCAATGTTCCAAGAGTCGTATTACGCCTAACATTGAGAGGTTGCAGGAAATCAGTCATGGGTCATGCGGTTTTCCACAGTCTCTTTGCTGGGGACGGTGCACTTGGCAGATCTGCATTGATCCAGCTATTTATCCTACAGATACTACTCCCAAGGGCATCCACTCAACATTGTAATGCAAAGTCTTGGACCTAAGTGTCCAACAATAGTAAGTGAGTAAGTGATGGTACATTCTTATAATGGAATAATGGTGCAGAATAGTGGAGACTGTCTAAGATATATTGTTAACAGAAAAAAGCAAGATGTAGAATTATGTATAATATTCTACAGTTTGTGTAAAACAGAAAAATTTATGTACATATTAGCTTGTATGCAAGCAAGTGTCTGGAAGGAGTCACCAGAAAATGAAAACATTGGCTGCCTCCAGGGAGGGGAGATTAGAGGCTGAAGGACGGGGTAGGAAGGAGACTTTCACTGTATGCCCTTTTTACCTTTGAATTGTGAGCCATGAGAAGGCATTACTTTAAATAAAATTCAAATTTTAAAAGACATGAATAGATATTTTTCCTAAAAAAGTCCATTCTGCAGCAAAAAAAAAAAACAAAACACACACACACACACAAGAAAAAATGTCTCTGTGAGTGACTAGATACCCAGTCTCTAATAAAAATATTAACCTAAGGAGTCTTGATTATTCTGATAGACTCCACCTGTTGATCTAGTCCTGTTTTGGATAATGACATATTTACAGTTCTCAAATTCTAATAAATAGTTTCCAAATAGGATCTAAGATTTGAGCAGTAAGATTTTAGGACAGGTCTAGTCATGTGGTTTGTGCCTTTTACTATCATGGGATTTACTTCTTTGTCCTTACAGAGGAGGTCAGGAGTATAAATTCAGTCTGTAGCATTCATTTAAACGGCTGCATTCCACTTCCTTAAACTAATCACAACCAACAAAAACACCAGCAAGAAACTCCAGGCCTTCATTTTAAAATTCCAGGAGAAGGATCTTTAAGAAGAATGTATTTGTAATCACAGAAAACATGCTAAGCAGTAGTTTGCCTCTGTTGAGATGACTGCCTCCTCACGGCTTTTCTATGTCCCCGGTTCCTCCTGCCCCAATAAAGGGGACTCCGTCACATTCTTGCCTTGGCATTTCCTCGCGATTGCCAGTTTTATAAAGAGCCCAGTGCCTGTGGCGGGACCCAGAACCCCCAGGGTGGAGAGGAGGAAGCACAGGAGTGTAATCATTTTAAGGTAATTGTTAACTTATTAAAGCAACCCTTGTCTAGGAGAGTGTTTACAACTCTCCCTTTTGTGAGTGGTTCTGTATAGACATACCAGATTTCCTCCGAGGGACCTTGTTACACAAGTACAGAGCTCCGAACACAGAGTTCCTTCCAGAAGGGCCCAGAGCACAGCCTGGGGCTAGTGGCACGATGCCAGCCCCGCTCAGGCTCCAGGCTCCAGGCTCCAGAAATGGATGCGACCTCTTGAAAGAACACATTCTCTTATTGCTTCGGAATCTTGAATGAAATTCAAGAGGTGCAGGTGTTCGGCAGTTCTGGAGACAAAATTCAGACCGCAGAGCGCCTGCCTTCCCCTGTGGCTGCCTAGGAGTCTGGTGGGCCGAGCGAGGTGTGCTCCCCTCCGCAGAGAGGCACGTCTCCTGCACGTGCGTCACCTGACATCTGTGGCTCTTGGTCACTTCTCCCATCCGTCTCCTGTTTTCGAGGCCTCGGTAAAAAGAAAAACAAACATACACTTTTTTTTTTTTTCTTAATGCTTGATTTTCCTAAGACGGATAGAAAAAACAACTGACAATCCAATCGTCCTCAAATTCAGCTTTGCTGCTGGAAAACAGGGAAACTGAGCAGAGAGGCCTGGCAGGCAAGGCTGGGGGTCCTCCTCTGGGTGCTTCAAGCCCAGACTAGATGTGGAGCAAGACGGCGGCCTGAGTCCCTGCACGTTCTTCCGGCCGCGTGGGGAAGGCGCGGGGAGTGGGCGCAGAGCCTCAGTGGTGACCGCGCTCCCAGGAAGGGTGCCCCGTCACCAGCGCGGGCTGCTACCCTTCCTGATCATTCACCTTTCAGTCAGCTGAACGTGTTGTGGGGCTGGTCTGATTGCACCTTCGGTTGCTCCACCGGCCACAGCGCGGAGGCGCTAAATCAAAGTCACCACGTTAGCCCGGTCCTTGCACTTGGACCAGGAGCGCAGGGAGCCCAATGCAGGCTAATTTCCACGGGCTGGGCACAGACAGGCTGGGCCAGAGCGCGCCTCTCCTGGGTGTCAGAACCAGGAGCTGCTGACAGAGCGGTGGCTACCAGGGCGACCTGGCTGAAAGAAGCACACGAGGAGGATCAGCGCAGCCCTGATGGGTCCTGTGCAAGCCCAGATTGTGGAGGAACAGGAAACGTAAGGAGAAGGTGTGAGAAGGCGAGAAACTACGGAAGAGGGTGTGGGGAAGCCGACTGGTCACAACCACAGAGCAAAGCCTTCGGAGGTCCGCCTTCTATTGCTGAGGCCTCTGGACCTGCCTTGATTCCAGAATAATCCTCACTCCTACTGCTTCCCAACTTTTCCCGTGTTTTGGTGCAGGTATTTCCTTGCAAGGAACCTGGTTTGGCTTTTTGTTCGTTTGTTTTTTTGAGAAATCTTGGTGAGTCTCTGTTCTTTACAGCCCCCAATCCTAAGGAATACAATGCCCTCCCAGTCGCTTTCTCCCCACAAACGGACAAAACTGGATCAGAATGAACTGTGATTTTTAACTTGACAGTGTGTTGTGGGAAGTCTTCTAAATATCACTGAAACTTTATAGAATTTCCTCGCGAGGTACCCAGACTTCTGAATAGCGGTCATCACAAAGCAAAGTCCAATGGGCTGCCATCCTGCCGAACAAGTATCTGCGCAGAAACCCTTCGAGAAGTTGAGTGACATTCTCTCCCGGTCCGCGTTCCCCGGAGCGGGCTCCAGCCCCAGCCCTTGGGCATTTACTGCCTTTCCAGCAGCTCTTACTTTCTCTGTCCCAAATCCATTTCTCAAGAGCACAGACATATTGGAACTGTCAAAAGGACCTGAAACGAGCCACAGAAAAGCAGGCAGCATCACTTACAGTTCTATTTGTTCTGTGACATTTTAAAAAGAGCAAATCTGTCATCAGGATAAAAAACGGAAAAGCTGAGCTCTTTGGTATAACTCGAGGGAAGACGATCCTGCCGTTGAACCATCTCCCAGGGCTATCAAGAAACAAGAAATGCAGGCCATTTAAACAACTGCAGTTACCTTCTGCCTATAACTTTCATGCTCCTCTGGCTTTAAACTCCGGCTCCTGAAGCCTCTCTCTGTGGCAGCGGCAGCCAGGAGGTGCGTTAGCCGCACGGCCGCCATGGGCCTAAGGACCCCAGCACCGGGAACCCTGGCCTTTCGGGTCCCACGTGGAGGCACCGGCTGTCTCTCGAACCCTCCGAGCCCTCCATGACCCCGCGGCGTTGCTCACCTGAGCTGCGAGGTGGTGGCCTCTGTTCCTGGCCATTGCTGACCTGGGCCGAGCTCCAGCCTCATCTCTGCGCTTCTGGAGGGGATGAGCGCTGTCACTATGTCAGAGGTCCTTGCCAGGAGCGCTCGTGGGTGAGCACTGTGAGCGGGGAGTAGCTGAGAAATGTCCATTGAGTCTGACCTCGAGCTCACAGCCCAGACGGCCTCCCAGGCACCATCATTTCTATCTCATGGTTTGGTGGTCAGGCTGCCAATGGGAGGGTTGATGCCATGATACTTGGCACAGGGGTTTGCTCCTGTGCCTTCTCTCTGTGTTTTCCCTCCGGTCATCCAGAAGACTGGGGACCAGGAAGAAATCGGAAGGCTGTAATGCTTGCATTGTTCCATGGACAACGTGTCTTAGGTGTGTGGGAGGGAAACAAGAAAGAAAAACGTTGCTCTCTTCTCCCACTGTCTGCACCTGGAATTACCTGTCAGCCGCCGTCCTTGCGGCCACACAAGGGTTACACAGTGGTCAGAACTCATTGGGCTGATCAAAAGGAATGAAATTGTGCCATTTGCAACGGCGTGGATGGAACTAGAGGGTATGATGCTAAGCAAAGTCAGTCAGTCAGAGAAAGACAAATACCATATCATTTCATTCATATGTGGAATTTAAGAAAAAAACAGATGAACACAGGGGAAAGGAAGGAAAAATAAAATGAGATAAAAACAGAAAGGGAGACAAACCATAAGAGACTCAACTCTAGGGAACAAACAGGGTTGCTGGAGGGGAGGTGGGGGGGGATGGGGTAACTGGGTGATGGGCATTAAGGAGGGCACTTGATGGAATGAACACTGGGTGTTATATGCAACTGATGAATCACTAAATTCTACCTCTGAAACTAATAATACACGATATGTTAATTAAATTGAATTTGAATAAAAAATTAAAAAAAAAAAACTCATCGGGCTGAACACTTAGCCCCCAAGCATTGTGTCATGTGTTCATTATGTCTTCAGGTTTTTTTTCCAATAAAAGTTAAACCCCAGAACAGTGCCACATCCTGCAATGTTAAGATGGAAATAAATTCACCTTTCTCGCGGGCTCCGTGACTTGGACCTCGGGACCCGGTGTTTCTTTCCAGCCCCACCCTCTCACCCTGTCTCATTTGGCCAATGTGTAGCCTGCCGGTTAATCCCTCTGCCCCTGGTCTTGGCACCGTTATTTCAGCCACCAAATACCCTTTTAAAATGCAAATTTTTCCATATTACTCCTTGCTTAGAGTCCTTGGTGCCTTCCCATCTGCTAGCGAGAGGATAAAATCCAAGGTCTTCATGGTATACAAAGCCCTCCTCCGTGCTGGCTGCTACCTACCTCCCTGGCTTCAGCTCTCACTGCTGCCAGACTCCCATTTCCCTGCTCCAGAAATATAAGCTGCTTATAATCCCCCACACTCCCAGTTTGCCCCTCTGCTGGAATTGCCCTTTCCAAAGTTGCCAAATTAAAGTTGGTGCCAGGACAAACACATACCGTGCTTATGGGCTTCCAAAACAGTGGTCAAGTGTTATGTGTTCTCCTTAAATAGAGACATGTCCCCCGTTTTGTATCTGAGCCAGCTGTGAAAGTGGGCTGGGGGCCACGGGCCACCGTTTCAGTGCTATAGCTTTGCCCCTTTCTGACTACACTCCTTGGGCTGCTCACTTAGCATGTCTGAATCTTACTTTCTTTTATGGAAAGCCAGGGTTATAAATATTCACCTTAAAGGAGGAGGAACACATGAACTGTTGGATGTCAGGCAACTTTGGGAACTCTTCAGTGCTGCACAAATGCATTCTGAGCTTAAGGCGACCCAAGTGCAGTTAGCAGAAAGCAGTAGAGTCCATTGTGGGCCCTGGGCAATGTTTTGCTGCCTGGTTTCCGTTGGAGAGTGTCTTGAATCCTGGGAAGAATTTTCTGTGGCCAGCTCTGGCTGTTCCATCAAACACCATAAGGATTCCTTCTCCAAGGGCAAATTTAAAAGAACGCAACATCTGCCCTTAATTATGGTTAATGGTAATGGGAGCACATCTAATGTGCTCCAACATGGACAGGATGGAGAAGGATTTAGGGCACAGCGGACAGAGCACTGGATGCAGGAGAATGATGTTCTAATTATCTGCCACCAGCTTGACTTCCCTGGTCTTAATTCTCTTATCTCCCAGGGCTCAACTAAATTAGTGCTAGGGGCCCTTCTAGTTCTTATGTTCTATGTATGGCCAAGATAGAGTGGTGCAAAATGGGTGCTTTATTTATTTTTTTAGTTTTTTTAAAAGATTTTATTTATTTATTTATTTGACAGAGAGTGAGAGCAGGAGAGCACAGGCAGGGGGAGCAGCAGAGGGAGAGGGAAAAGGAGGCCCCCCGCTGAGCAGGGAGCCTGATGTGGGGCTGGATCCCAGGACCCTGGGATCATGACCTGAGCTGAAGGCAGTCGCTTAACCAACTAAGCCACCCAGGCGCCCCAAAACTGGGTGCTTTAAAAACTGAGTTTTGGGGCTCCTGGGTGGTGCAGGTGGTTAAATGTGACTCTTGGTTTCAGCTCAGGTTGGGATCTCAGGGTCGTGAGATCAAGCCCCTCGTTGGTCTCAGCATTCAGCACAGAGTCTGCTTAAGATTCTCGTGCCCCTCCCCACCACTCACTCTCTCTCTCTCAAATAAATAAATAAATCTTTAAAAAAATAAATACAAACTGAATTTTGAGTAACATCCATCGTTAGCTCCAGGATCAATCAAGCCACAGATATTAATTGACCTACAATGTGCTCAGTTTGTAGTCCAATCTAACTATTCTTACCAGAAGTGCCATCAATGAAAAACACTGATAGCTCAGTCTGTCTATTCAGATGCCAATTTCTCAGAAGAAATCTCCTTTTTGCCAGACTAAGTGGTGCCTCCATTTAGAAGAGCTACTATTGACCTTCAACAACACAGATTGGATCTGCTCAGCTCCACTTAAATATGCAGATTTTGTTCAATAAATACCATACAGTACTGTAAATGTATTTTCCTTATGATTTTTTTAAAGATTTATTTATGTATTTGAGAGAGAGAGAGAGCATGTGCATGAGTGGGGGGAGGAGCAGAGGGAGAGGGAGAGAGAGAATCCTCAAGCTGACTCCCTGCTGAGCATGGAGTCCAACTGGGAGCCCGATCTCACCCCCCAGGAGATCATGACCCGAGCCAAAACCAAGAGTCGGACATTCAACCTACTGAGCCACCCAGGCGCCCCTCCTTATGATTATCTTAACAACAGTTTCTTTTCTCTAGCTTACTTTATTATAAGAGTACAGTGTATAATACATATACACAATATGTGTTAATGGACTGTTTATGTTCTCAGGAAGGCTTCTGGACAATAGTAGGTATTAGCAGTTAGGTTTTGGGGCAGTCCAAAGTTACATGCGGATATTTGACTGTGTGGGGGGCCAGAGCCCCCAACCCCTGTGTTCATGGGTCAACTGTAGTTAGAAACTAGTTATAGTCACTGCCTCTGGGAGCAAAGCTTGACGGGAGGGGGACAGGGGAGCACCATGACTTCCTTCTTCCCAATTTTGCTTCCTACCTTTTGAATTTTGTGCTGTTTACATTGACGAAACTCTAAAATAATCACTTAAGTATTTACTGATGAAATAATGTGGTGTCTGGAATTGCTTTCAAATACTCCAGTGGTAGTTGGGGGGATGATGTAGGCTCTGCCATGTATGAATCATTATTAAAGTTGGGTGATGGATACATGGGGCTTCCTTACACAGTTCTTTTTATTTTTAGAGATGTTTGAAATGTCCCATTATGAGAATTTAAAAATAATAAACATATCAATTTGTTGAAAAGCATACTTAAAATTAGTCATATACTACAAAATTTTGCTGTATTTCAACTTTTTACCATAAATGAAAACAAAATGAACGTTCCCTATGATGAATCAGTTAAATTATTCTAAGAGGAATTAGAGAAACCAGGAATGAGACTGGAGTTAGGCGTCAGGACCCCCCCATAAACAGAATGTCTGTGTCTCCCCCCCAACAAATGCATATTTTGAAATCCTAACCCCCAATGTGATGGTGTTAGGAGTTGGGACTTTGGGAGGTGATGAGGTATGATCATCACCCTCCCTCACCACCCTCGTGAATATGCGATTAGTGTTCTTATAAAAGAGACCTCAAAACTCTCTTTCTGCCACATGAGGACACAACGAGAAGTCAGAATCTGTAACCCAGAAGAGGGTCATCACCAGAAGCCGACCGCGCTGGCACCCTGCCCTTGGACTTCCAGCCTCCAGGACTGAGAGAAGAAATGTCTGCTGCTCATAAGCCACCCAGTCTGTAGTAGTTTCAGCAGCAAGGACGGACCGAGGGGCCCCCTTAACTCCTGCTGGGTGGCAAAACCAGCTAAGACAGTCACTCTGCATCATGATCCTCTGCTCTTCTTCTTTTGTTTTCTTTTCTTTCTTTCTTTTTTTTTTTTTAAAGATTTTATTCATTTGAGAGAGAGATAGGGCATGTGCGAGGGGGAGAGGCAGAGGGAGAGGGAGAAGCAGGCTCCCCGCTGAGCAGGGAGCCCAACGTGGGGCTCGATCCCGGGACCCTGAGATCATGCTTAACCGACTGAGCCACCCATGCGCCCCTCCTCTGTTATTCTTGACCAAGTGTCTCAACATAGACACTCTTGCCAGTTGAGGAGCACATCATCAGATATGTCGGGGTCACCTGGGGTTACTGACTGGACAAGCATCTTTGCTTTTTCTTTTCTTTCCTCACCACCTGTCCTTTAAGGAAAAAAATGGAAGAGGTCAGGCCATTAAGCAGACAGGGACAGTAAAATGGAATCAAAGGAGCACGCATGAAGTGCATTCTCCCTTGTGAATTGGGAAAATGGGCTTTTATAAGTGCACACCCAAGAAGTGTGTACTTACTAACTGCAATATAAGTGCACACTGCTGTTGTTTTCCTCATTTACTTAGCAATGCATAAAAGAATGAATATATAAACAAAGATTTCTGGGCTTTAATATCAACAGTAATAGTTTTTCTTTAAAGATTTATTTATTTATTTGAGGGG
Source organism: Halichoerus grypus (assembly GCF_964656455.1). Taxonomy (NCBI): domain Eukaryota; kingdom Metazoa; phylum Chordata; class Mammalia; order Carnivora; family Phocidae; genus Halichoerus; species Halichoerus grypus. The sequence continues at coordinate 60,659,829 of NC_135724.1, forward strand.
GTGGGGAGGGGCAGAGGAAGGGGGAGAGAATCTCCAGCGGGCTCCCCGATGAGCAAGAAGCCTGATGTGGGGCTTGACCCCAGGACCCTGAGATCAGGACCTGAGCTGAAATCAAGAGTCGGATGCTAACGACTGAGCCACCCAGGTGCCCCAACGGTAATAGGGTTTTATTGCTGTTCTTAAATCACCACTATAAACTCAGTGGCTTAAAACAACATAAATCTGTTCTTAGAGTTCTGGAGGTCAGAAATTCAAAATTAATTTTATTGGGCTAACATCAAAGTATCGACAGGGCAGTTTCGTTTGGGAGGCTCAGAGGGGAGAATCCATTTCCTTGCCTTTTTCAGCTCCCAGTGGCTGCCTGCGTTCCTTGGCTTGCAGTCCCTCCCTTAGTTTTGAAGTGCATCACTTCAAACTCTGCCTTCTCCAATGTTCCTGACCCCTCCTGCCTCCCTCTTATAGGAACATTCTGAGATGACATCGGTCCACCCAGATAATCCAGACTCATCTCAAGACCCTGAACTAACTCAAACCTGCAAATTCCCTCTCCCACAGAAGGTAATATTCACAGGGAACTAGGAGGTGGATGTCTTTAAGGGCCATTATTCACTGACATGACCAACCACGGGAGAGCATCTCGGGAAGCGCCTTGCTGGTGGTCCAGAAGTGTGTGACTCGGGTCACACTTCTCAAATGGAGTTATGTGCACGCAGGGCTGCTGGGCCAGGCCACGCAGTTCTCTAAGCCAGAGGGAAAACATGGAACATGAACTTTATTTCATGAGAAGTGATTTAAGACATGACTTTAATATTTAAATAAACATAGATATGTTATAGAAGAAGAAGAAGAAGAAGAAGAAGAAGAAGAAGAAGAAGAAAAAGAAGGGAAGAGGACCAGAGGGCCACCCCTCGCCCCTCTGCCATGGGACAACACAGCAGGATTGTGGCTTCTGCAAGCCAGGAAGAGGGCCCCCCCAACAAGGAATCTGCCAGTAATCTTCAACTTCCAGCCTTCAAAACCGTGAGAAATGAATGCTTGTTGTTTAAGCTACCCATTCTGTGGTGTGGGTGTGACAACAGCCCAATCTGACTCAGGTGATGAGGATTCTGATGGGGCAAATGTTTACAATGTTTACAAGCATTCATATGGGAAAAAAATTGGTAATGTTTATTTTAAAACAGTGGGTTTGAATCTAATACCAGTTTTCCTTTGGAAGACCATATCCTTCAGGATTTGACTCACTTGAGAAAGTAAGTCATCCATATTCTAGTCCTCCTCCTTCTCCTCCTTCCTTTCCCTCGCCTCTCCTCTCCTCTCCTCTCCTCTCCAGATACCCTAGATTTCCCTTGCTGCTCCCTAAAGCAGTGATCCTCAACTAGGGGGGCAAGCTTCTCCTCTTGGAATGAGATCTGTCAGATTCCTTTAGAAGATAAATATGTAAAACTGCAGATCATGCTGGGATGGTAGAAATCACAAATGGATACAAGCCTCAGCCGGTGTGGATCACTGCCCATGGTACATGATCACCTGCATGTGTTTGTAGTCGGAAAGTTCTTTTGGAATCCAACCTGGCCAGCACAGGTGTGTTAGGAAGGCCAGAGAACCGTGTGTCCTGGTGAATTGCGTGCAGCGGAGGTGAGCTGTCTCCATCCAGGTGGGTGGTCAGGGCTAAATTTGCAGCCCACACAGGGCAATATGGTCTGGAATGCCGTGGCTTTCTTTGAATTCGGTCAGCTCTGTTCGCACTTTGGGGATATTTTACTTCCTCAGCAAACTCTATATGTCTTCTGGCATGACCTGTAATTTTCTGTGTGCCAAATGAAAGGCACACACAGAACAGTGACTCTGGTTATGACAGGTAGCCAAAGATGTCCAAAACCGAGTACCAAAATGTGGTAGGGTGGGGTTATCTTATGCTTGACGAGCCCTTGCTCAAGCATCCTTTCGGGTTGCCTATTTGTGGGTCAACAAAAAGAAACTCCATTCAGTAGCTGGAAAATTACTGAAAACTTGGATATTGGCAAATGGCAAAAAAAAACAAAGTTGGAAGTAGGAGTACAAAAGAGGTTTTGACAAGCTCCCTTGTGTCACAGCATGACCCATTTCAGAATTCATGAGGCTCCCAAAGCTAGGTTTGCATGATGCACAGGTGCTTCAAAGCATCTGTGGAGCAGCAAACACACTGAAATCTTATTCAAAGCAAAACCACATTTGCATGACGAACATCGGAACATTGCTCTAAACAAAGGCCAGTCCCTGGAACTTGATGAAAACCCGGGAATGCAGAACAGTGTGGATACTTACAGCAAGTGGGATCAAAGGCAGGATGGTGAACAACTCCAAGGAAGCAGATCTTCCTTTTCAGATGGTTCCACCTCTACCTTATGTACGTTTTGCATTATCTTAGCCCAGGTAATCTGGCTGTCCCTACTACAACTTCCACGGAGCGCAGTTAGAAACCAAAGTCCCCTGGTGCCTGGGTGGCAGAGTCAGTTAAAGCCTCCGACTCATGGTTTCCACTCAGGTCGTGATCTCAGGGTCCTGGGATGGAGCCCCGCCTCTGCCTCTGCCTCCACACTCAGGATGGAGTTGGCTTAAAATTCTCTCTCTCCGCATCCCTCTCCCTGGCCCCACCCCATGCACTCCCTCTCTCTCTCTCTCTCTCAAAAAAATAAAAAATAAAGGAAAGAAACCAAAGTCCCTTATGCCAGGCTGTAAAGTTGCGCCATCCAGTATATCTTTAATTTTTTTTTAAAGATTTTTATTTACTTCTTTGAGAGAGAGTGAGTGAGAGCCCAAGCACAGGGAGGAGCCCAAGCACGGGGAGGAGCCCAAGCACTGGGAGGAGCCCAAGCACGGGGAGGAGAGCAGACTACCTGCCTGCTGAGCAGGGAGCACACCTTGGGGCTCCATTCCGGGACTCTGGGATCCTGAGCCGAAGGCAGCCACTTAACTGACTGAGCCACCCAGGTGCCCCTCCAGTATATCTTTAAAACGGCTTATTGTGTCAATCTCATTTGTCTTAACTCTCCATGCAATTGGCATATAAACATAGTCACTTTTTTTGGTCATGTCCGATGCAATTCATGCCAGCATTCATAGTGGCCACATTTGCAATCAGGGCTTCAGGCTTTTTGTTTTGTTTTGTTTTACTAAATTAATTTTATCCACGAGGAGGTTAGTTGTTTCATCTGTATATGATTTCACTAACTCATCAGGTGCAAGCTCTATATTTACTTTCTAGGTTCATACTCCTTATGTAATATTTTTCATTTTCTTATTCAAATGTTGCTATTATATTAACAAAGAGTAGTTATAACAATGTGCTGTGCAGACTACTTTTACCTAGCTAATGGTTTCAGCAGCAAGAATAATTGTTCCCATTTTTACATCCAAAGTTTCTAATTTTTCAGCTATTATGTAAGGTTTCTCTTCCCTAATCCACATCACCCATTAGTCAACATTTTGGTCTTACGGGGGAAGCATTTTTGTTTTTTGGAAAAATTATGCTAAAATTCCACATTCTAAAAATGAACGAGGGGGCGCCTGGGTGGCTCAGTTGTTAAGCGTCTGCCTTCGGCTCAGGTCATGATCCCAGGGTCCTGGGATCGAGCCCCACATGGGGGTCCCTGCTCAGCAGGAGGCCTGCTTCTCCCTCTCCCTCTCCCACTCTCCCTGCTTGTATTCCCTCTCTCGCTGTCTCTCTCTCTCTCAAATAAATAAATAAAATCTTAAAAAAAAAAATAAAAATGAACGAGGACTTCATCTGTGATATTCATTGGTTTCACATCAGTGATAACCTCCTTGACCTTCTTTGGCCAGATTTCGATTGTGAGCAGATCCTTCTGATTACTGCTGAGCTTTGTAGGATTTCACAGCCAGTAAGACAAAATTGATCTGGGTGCTTTCCTTATGGATTTATATAGTCAAAGTGGTTCTGGACACAGGCTGCCTCTAAACTGGATTATCTGGGGCACAAACAGCAGCGAGTTTGAGGAAACCCTGAGCCTGACAGCTGCCTCATGTTGTTGCCCATTATTTTGCACGATCTCTTCACTTCAGAGAGTATTTCTGGTCCATGACAAGAAGGCAAAGTAAAAATGTATGCATAAACCCACAACTCATTTAACCAACCAAGCCTCTATTTTTATTTTTGTAATTACACAAGTAAAAAACGAATTCATGATCGTTGCAAAAAAATGCAACACCACAGAAATATATGGAGTGAGAAGTGAGGGCTCCTTCACACACTCTCCTCCCATCTTACCCCTCCCACAGATCCTTCCAGACTTCTCTCAGAGGATTCATAAATTCCATAGATAACCTCCCACTCTGGCCCTTAGAAAAACTGGTCCCTGCTTCTCCTCCTCACTCACCAAGATCACAGAGCCAAAAAGAATTTTATTCTGGAGCACTTGTTCAAGTGGCAAAGGAGGTGCAATTTCTCAAAGTAAAGGGGGAAATCCCAAACCCTGCCATGCACTGGAGGGGGCAGTTTGGAGAAGGCCAATGGTGTGTGTGTGGGGGGGCGGGTTGTCTAATTGAGCGGCCAGAAGAGGGAAGTGTTTGAGCAGGTGATCAGAATCTGAGCCGAGTCTGCTTGGACAAAGGGCAGGGCACCCATGGACCATGTCTTCCCAAGGAACAGCCCCCCTCATTAGAATCAACCTTTTCAGGTCCAGGAGAAGGTACAAGGTAGCAAGAATTCTTCTATGCCTTCATTTCCTACCTGTAATCGTATCCATCCTATGCCACTGGGTGCTCCGGCAGGTTCCAGGAGGTGGCCTCATGGCAACCCTGGGGGGCACAGCTGAGAACATTCCAAGCAGGGCATGCTCAGAGGACAGTGTGTGGACCTCAGCTCTTCTTTTTTTTTTTTTAATTTTTTTTTTTTAACGATTTTATTTATTTATTTGAGAGAGAGAATGAGAGACAGAGAGCATGAGAGGGAGGAGGGTCAGAGGGAGAAGCAGACTCCCCGCTGAGCAGGGAGCCCGATGCGGGACTCGATCCTGGGACTCCAGGATCATGACCTGAGCCGAAGGCAGTCGCTTAACCGACTGAGCCACCCAGGCACCCAGGACCTCAGCTCTTCTTGAGGGTGGGAGGAAGCTGCCCTCTTTATGGGTTTTGTTAAAAAAAAATTCAACTGAGTGAATTTTAATGATCTTATTGGCTTTATTCAATGATTCATGAATCAGGCAACAGCCCATCTAGCAGATAGAAAAGAGCAGTGGGTAGCTGTACACAGTGAAAGACTCGTAGGCAGAAGGGACTGGGAACCAGGAAGTTACACCAGGCAAAAAAATCAGATTGGTTATTGCAAGGTCACCTTCCTTTAGGGGATGATGATGGGGTCTATCAGGCAGATTACCTCTCTAGTGCTGATCCGGCGATTCCTGATTGACTGGTTTAAGATTCCATTTCTGGGAGAGCAAAAACCATAATTAAGTCACAGTTTGGTGATGTGGGGCTTAGCATAAGGGACTCCCTTTGGGGCCTGCTGTTTTGCTTTTAACTTTTTTTTTTTTTTAACATATATATGTCTGTGTGTGTTGTGTGTATGATTCCTTTTTTTTTAAACCATGCATGCACACACACATTTTTTTAAACATGAATGGAATAATTGAATTTATTTTTCTGTGACTTGCTTTTTTTTTTAAAGATTTTGTTTATTTGACAGAGAGAGACACAGCGAGAGAGGGAACACAAGCAGGGAGAGTGGGAGGGGGAGAAGCAGGCTTCTCGCGGACCGGGGAGCCCGATATGGGGCTCGATCCCAGGACCCCGGGATCATGACCTGAGCTGAAGGCAGACGCTTAACGTCTGAGCCACCCAGGCGCCCCATGTGACTTGCTTTTTTTCACTTAATACAATAGAGTATTTCATGTTAGAATATGTAGAGTCGCTTCTCCTGTTTAACACATATTGCCTATCTTTTAGAATTAGAAGATGGTTGTTTGTTTATGCTCTTTTTGTTGTTGTTGTTGCTTTAGGATTAGGAGGCCAGCCATGAGAATGACCTGGAGAGGACCAGAGAGGCTGGTGAGGCCACATGCCTGGCTATTTGGGGACTTGTGGGAGGGAGACTTGCTATTGAGCAAGTGATGTCAGGGGCGGGGGACACTAATGTCACTTGGCCTCAGCCTCTACATCTCTGCAAAGGAGGGTGGGGAAGGTTAAGGAAAATCCCCAAATTCCATCCTTTTGAACAATGTCTCCATGCCATTTTAGGTTTTCATAGCACAAGCCTAGCAAAACTTCCGAGATGTTTTAATGATGTCAAACGACCTTCCCTTCTTTTTTATTTCTTTTTCTTTTTTTTGAAAGAATCGAAGACAAACTTCAAATGTTTAGAATGTCAACTTCATCCCAGTTCAATGCTTTTGTATGTATTGCAGAGAAAGAAACTCCCAGAAGCAAACATGTCAAGATGATCTCTGTGAAAGGAAAAGAAAAAGCTTATTTCAAATGTCAGTAGTTAGCAATATCCTTGAAATAGAATTATAGCCTTTGAAAATCAGGATTCGTAAAATTAATCGTCCCAAGGTCACAGTTGGGCTTTCATTTCACAGAACTTTCAAACAGCCTCAAAAGTACTGTTAACTGATCATTTTCCATAAGAATGGCGCTGACTCTCCTTAATTAGCCTGACGAAGTTAATCAAGGGGACCAACACCAGGAACTGGGGGGCAGGACTCAGGGCAGGGGGCCAAGCAGATGTGTCTTTTGTGGTCCCCACTCCAGTTTGGAGCTTCTCCAGGACACTTCTGCTTTTTTTTTTCTTGCCTTAGAATTCACTTGTTTGAACAACTGCCAAGACATTGGGGGACACCTAGGAGCCAGAGATGGAGAGATAAGATTTGAATCATCCTCAAATCAGTGCAGAGGGGATTTCACAAAAATGTCATTCTCTTGGCAAAATGCCAATGTCATTTTTCTATTGTAAAACCATATTTTCAAATTCTCCTCACCAGTGTGGGGAAAAGGACCCACATAAATGGCTCCTCCCATACAGTCTGAGAGGGAGGAACTGTTCGGGGAAGGGGAGAAAATTCTAGAACAGCATTTTCCACACCTGGAGAGGGAGCCCCCTGATGAGTCCTGGATGCTTTCAAAGCAGTGACTTCACAAATCAGATTTATTGCAGCAGGGCAGCATTTCCCAACTGAAGGGTAAAGGGATTCACTTTGTTAAAAGATAGAATGATCACTGTTCTATTTCAATTTTTTAAAATAATCCAGTAATTACTTAAAAAATTTCTCATCCTTAAAACAGAAAGTTTGAGAGCCATCCAATGCTTATCCAATGAGCAGGTCAGAGGAACCAGCTCACTTATCAGCTGCTATGAGGGGGAGGGGGGCTTAACCACTCAGTGGACACAGCTGGCTCATTGGGTAGGGTGGGGTGGACCATTATCCTTAGTGCTGCATTGTTTAATTTAGTCTGTATAAAACTATGGTGTAAAGTGGGGGAGTGAACAGGAAACCCACTGAATGGGAGAAAATATTTGTAAATCATGTATCTAATAAGGAATCAAGACCCAGAACATATAAAGAACTCCTAAAACTCAATAACAAAACAAACAACCTGATTAAAGATAGTCAATCATCTCGAGTAGTCACTTCTCTGAAGAATATATATAGGGGCGCCTGGGTGGCTCAGTCGTTGAGCTTCTGCCTCCGGCTCAGGTCGTGATCCCAGGGTCCTGGGATGGAGCCCCTCATTGGGCTCCCTGCTCTGCGGGAAGCCTGCTTCTCCCCCTCCCACTCCCCCTGCTTGTGTTCCCTCTCTTGCTGTGTCTCTCTCTGTCAAATAAATAAATAAAATCTTTAAAATATATAAATATTTGGCATGATCAATAACATGTATTTATCTAATCACAGTTCTTACAGTGCACATCAAACTATCTCTTGTTCTTCACAAATCAGTATTAAAAGAGAAAATATAGTTTTAAAAGCCCAATTTTCACTTTTAGAGAAAAAAAGTCTTCTATTCACAATGTATGGTTTTTGAACAAATAATAACAAATAGCAGTTTGAAACTTCACAGAAAATTTATAAAAATAAACCAACTGGCGTTTTTCAACCAAGAACTGCAAGCATTTAAAACAGCTGCTTTGGTCTATTTTTGATGCCACAATGCTGATACATTTTATTCTCACTTAAACAAAATCTTATCAACACAGTAGATGTAAATTACTTTTTGAAAAAAAAAAAATCACAAGATTTGTGATGGAAAGCATCATGTCTCTCCCCACTCCAGGGCTGTTCTCATGGGCAATCACTTTTTTATTTTCCATACTTCTGGTAGTTACCTTCGTAATTCTAAATATTGTGTCCATATCACTACTTCTAAATTAGATAGATATTATCCAACAGCTCCCTGCTCCAAAATGTAAAGATTTAACCTACACAATTGACCTTCTCTTTTCAATTTTTGATAGTTATTTTAGTTCTTTTTTTTTTTAAGATTTTATTTATTTGACAGAGAGAGACACAGCAAGAGAGGGAACACAAGCAGGGGGAGTGGGAGAGGGACAAGCAGGCCTCCTGCTGAGCAGGGAGCCCGATGGGGGGCCTGATCCCAGGACCCTGGGACCATGACCTGAGCTGAAGGCAGAAGCTCAACGACTGAGCCACCCAGCGCCCCGATTTTAGTTCTTTTTTATAACCTTTGTAACTTGAAATGATACACTTAGACCTCTATTTCTTGTTCCATTAATTTTATACAGTATTTCTTGTCTCTCCAGGATGTAAAATTAGAATTCTTCTCCAAATTTTACCTCTAGACTTAGGTTCTTACTAAGTATTTTGTGGATTGTCTAAATGTTCTTTTTCAAAGTTGAAAACCATTAAATGGCTTACACATTATTATAACTATTTAGGTATTATTAACTGCAGAGATTTTTTTAAATGCTAGGATCCCAGGGGCATCTGGGTGGCTCAGTTGGTTGAGCATCTGATTTTTCATTCCAGCTTGGGTCATGATCTCGGGGTGGTGGGATCAAGCCCCACATTGGGCTCCATGCTCAGCATGAAGTCAGCTTAGGTTTCTCTCCCTCTGCCCCTCCCCCAGCTCACACACTCTCTCTCTCTCTCTAGAATAGATGAATAAATCTTTTTTTAAAAAAGAAATAAAATGCTAGGATCCTTTTTCCTTCTGTACATGGTCAATGTCAACACTCCAGAGTTACCTGAAAGAATGTTCTTAGAATTATAAGCAAAACCTATTCTCTTTTCTAATATTCTACCAATTGCTCAAACTTATGCTACCTTCCAGGTTGCTTCCTGTTTGAACCATGACTATCCTGTACAACTTTCTGGGTTTTTTTTCTGGAGTTTCTAAGTGCCTTTATTTTATCTTGTCAAAAAAAGAACGGTGCCTTCTTCTCAATAGGCTTTTGGGTCAGTTTCACCCCTTCCTGTATCCCATGTCTTTCTTTTTCTTGGCTTTCCACTCATCTCAAGAACTTTCTGAAAAGGAATATGTGGGAGCTACATTAAAAAAATTCTTGTATGTGTGCAAATATCTTAATTTTTTCATTCAATTGATAAGTTGACTGTATATAGCATTTTAAATTGAAAATCATTTAAAATTAATGCCAGGATACCTTGACTTACTACTTGTTCCACAATAAGTATGCCTGTTTATTTTGGTATTTTCCTTCTTGCTGCTTATTTTTTCATATATCTGGGGATCCATAATTGGTCATATTTATTCTCTGACCACCTACAATTCATGAAACTACTCTTCATGAAGTGTTGCCATGCACTACCAGATGGTAGAAGAGACCTTTTGGTAGTCAAGCCAATTTTTCATTAATAAGTTTCTCTGACACAAGAGATCATCCTAAACCTAATGTGCTGGAAGCTTTGCAGTCAAGAGGCCATAATTTCTTACTTTTGCATTTTACAACATTCTGTAAGTAGAAAAGGTGACAAACTTGTTAATGTATCAAAGTCCCAGAAAATTTTAAGACAACAAAAAGCATTTCATGAGGATATAAATGTTATTCAGTAATAAGATAGATATAATAACTGAGAAGTCTGCTATTTCAAAACATTTGGCAAATGAATTATTGTTTCCATGATGGAAATTTTAAGGTGACAAGGGAGAAAATATGCATTAGGCAACTTTAGTAAAGTAATAAATATTAAATAGTGATTAGCCAACTTAATTGTTTGTATGCTTGATATTTACTATAGATTTTAAATATTAGCCTATTGTTTCTCTCAAGATTTTCAGATATTTTTACTGTTAAACTTTCAAAAGTACATGTTGAGCTTCTGATAATTCTTCAAGGGTTTTCCATAATTTTACTTTTCTATTTTGTTTGGTAATTCTTTAGTTAGAACAAATTATTTAGTTAGAAATGCTACTTTAGGTAGGAGATTCAAATGTGTTATAATTAGGTGAACATCAACAACATAATGACTACTTCATTTATTCTTTAATTTGTGTCAGGCTCACTCTAGAACATAACTATTCTAATTGGGCGAATTGAATCAGTCTAATAAGTCTAATCAGAATATCCTATTCTAAAGAGTCAAAACAAACACATCATATTGTCAGGGTTTTCTTACCTAATTAATATTAATCAAATTACATGGCATCATTTAACTTGTCAAATAAATAAAAAATACAAGTTGTTTTAGGTATAAGGATTTAGAAATATAAAATAATTAAGAAAATTATAATGCAGTTGTTTAAATGTTTTTCCTATTATACTTAAAATAACTTCTCTATTATATACCACACAAAAACTAAATATCTATCTATCTATCTTCCAAAGAAATTCTAGAATTTCTATGAAAAGGCACATGACCTGGATTATCCAAAGTAACCTTGAAAAAGAAGAACACAATTTAAGAATTTACACTATCTGACTTTAAGATTACTACTAAGGTATAGTAATCAGTGTGGTACTGGTGTAATGATAGAGAACTGAATAGAGAGCCTAGAATTGACCCACATTTATACAATTATTTGAGTTTTACTAAAGCAGTTCAATGAGGAAAGGAAGTTTTTCATAAATGGCACAGGGACAACTGGATATTCATTTGGGAAAAGATGAACCACCTGTATCTCATCCTTACCCAATAAATAATTCAAAATGTATCATAGACCTAGACTTAAGAGTTAAAACTATAAAGCTTCCAGAAGAAAACATTAAAAAAAAAATCTTCATGACTGTGAGGTAGACAAAGATTTCTGGACAAGACCCAGAAGGTGGTAACTATAAAATTAAAAGTTGATAAATTAGGGGCGCCTGGCTGGCTCAGTCAGTAGAGCATGTAAGTCTTGATCTCAAGGGTTGTAAATTCAAGCCCCATGTTGGGTGTGGAGACTACTTAAAAAAAAAAAAAAAAAAAAGTTGATAAATTGGACTTCAGCAAAAATTTTAAAATCGTATTTCCTGAAAGGCACAGTTAAGATAAATAAACAAGCAAGAGGAAAATATTGGCAAAATATATATTTAGTAAAGGATGTGCCTCCACAATATATAGAGAACTCCTACAACTCAATAATAGAAAGACAAAAGACCTATTTTTTTAAAAAGCAAATAATTTGAGCGCACACTTTCCAAAGGAAAATGTACTAGTGGCCAAAGAGCAAATAAAAAAGGGTTCAACATCATTAGTTGTCAGGAAAGTGCAAATTAAGCTACAATTAAGTTACCACTATAACTAACCAGAATAGCTCAAATTTAAAACACTGACAAAACCAACACAGGGAAGGTGGAAAGAATAAGAACTCTCATACATCGTTGGTGGATGTATGAAATGGTGCAATCGCTTTGGGAAAAGTTCTGATAGATAAACATCTATCTTATGACTTAGCAATTCAGCTCTTAGGATTTTACCCAAGGGAAATTTAAAAACAGGTTCACAAAAGGACTTGTGCAAGAATGTTTTGTTAGGAGACAGTTCTCCACGGGTCTCTGGTGTTATGCATGGCTTGCGAGCAGAAGCACCAGCTGCTTTTTGTTCTGAGCTATGTTTGTATAGAGAACAGCCTTGGAAGATAAAAAATCTCCCTCTGGGCAATCATAACAGATTCAGGTTCTCTAAGCTCAGGGTTTGTCCCCTGTGACGTAACTCCCGTATGCAAGCATCACTTGGCCCTGTATGTCACTCCATGGAGATGGGCTTTGGGAAGTGGTGCAGATACTGATACTCTGGCTACCACCATAGCTGTGAGCAATAAAACCCTTTGTGTCTGACTTAGGAGTCTTGTGATACACTTACATGATGGAATACCACTCAGTGATAACTAGAAATGAACTACTGAAACACAACATGAGTGACTCTCAAAAACACACTGAGTGGAAGAAACCTTACACAAAAAAGTGCTAATCGAATGATTGCACATATCTGCAGTTCTAGAACAGGCACAACGAGTCGATGGTATACAAAATGATGACTGATCTAGATAAGGGTTGGACTGAGTGTTGTATTTTTTAAAACTCATAGAATGGTGGTACACTTCATGTTTGTCTATTTCATAAGCCAGTGTTATAAGCAAATATTAAGATCTAGTTAAGCACATGTGAGCTGAAATGTTTAGGGATAAAGTGTACTCAGGTCTGCTGTTTACTTTGAAATACAGGAAAAAATGGGGCGCCTCGCTGGCTCGGTCAGTGGAGCATGCGACTGTTGATCTCAGGATCGTAAGTTCGAGCCCCATGGTGGGTATAGAGATGACTGAAAAAAATAAAATCTTTTAAAAAAAGAAATACATAAAAAAATAAGATGGGTTGGTGTGTGATAGATACATAGATGGAGAAAAGATAGATCAAACAAATGATCAAACAAACACAGCAAGATATTAATACTTGTAGAATCCAGTAGTGGGTATACATCACTGTACAATTCTGCCTGCCAACTTTTCTATGTAAACAGCATTTTTCATTTAAAAAATTGGGGGAAAATACACATAAAAATTCTAATGGGGCTCGAGATATATTTTATCACGAAAGGAGTCTGTTAATGAAAATGATGTTTAGGAAATCTTACTAATTCCAGATATGTCTGTCTTTTCAGTTCTTGCAAACAGATCCAGTATAAACCCAGAGATGTCTCTCAGACAAGAGAGAGACAGAGGAAAAGGGAGAAAAATGAAAGATGAAGTCAAGGTTTCCAGCCTCAACATCAATAGAATTTTTAAAATTCGTCCATTAGCTACATAAACTTTACTAATAAAAAAGAAAGTATATTTTAAAATGGTCACAGTTTATTAGCAACATGATCCATAGAAGTCATCCCCAAGTCCATCAAGATTCTAATAAGCCAACCAAAGTTTTATTAAATAATTAACATTTATTATATATTAATTGTTTCAGCTTAGATAGTTCAGATTTATGACACTGCTACATTTTTATATGTTGTATGTCTTTTTAAACTTATGACATGATTTTGATCATCACTATAATGCTTTTAATGCTGAAATAAATTATTGTGTTATATATTTCCCTTGAAAAATATGTCATTTACTTTGTATCACAGTTCTCAGCAACACATTTTGGAAAAAAATGTACTACTTTTTTTGGGTGCTACTTGTATTTTTAAGTAAAGAATTATGTTAAATGAGTTTTAAAAAGTGTCTTACTATCTATATCCCATGTGAGGAAACTGGATCAGATGACCCCAAATCTGTTCAGCCCGATGGTCTGCTCTTTGCTCTGTCTTCTGAACAGTGAAAATACAAATTACAGCTGCTTCCCCCCCCACATCATTATTTTCCTCCTTCATAATGTATCGTTTTCATAAATAGTTCAAACAATACAGGGACAGCGAACACATTCTCATACATATTCTGTCCAGATAACTAAGTTTGCTGTTTATTGGATATCATGGACATCTTTCATGCCAAAAAAATAAAAATACATAGTATTTTTAAAAGATACACTGTATTCTACTGCAGTGAATATATCATAATTGATTCAATCAATTCCTGGTTGATAGACCTTTAGGTTTTAATGCTTTCATTGCTAAAAATAATAATATTTTAAGTATTCTTGTCCATCCCACACTTGTCCTATTATACCATTGGAATAAGTTTTTGGATCACAGTTTATATATGCTTTATATTTTGTTAGATACCCTGAATTTCTCTCTTGGAAGTCTGTACCAATTTACAGTTCCACCAACCGTGTAAATTTTTTAGTTATTCCCTCAGCTTCTAGAAACCTGCAGCTCCTGTCTTGCAAAGTAAAATATTTAACAAAGGAACTCTTAAATATTCACTAGAGGGACATTTCTCATCCTTTATTTACCAGAAAGACTTCCAGCCATTTCAATCAAAGACTCTATAAAGGTTATTTCAATTGATACTCCTTTGTTGTAATTAGACCCACACATAAACTTCCCAGGAGATGGTAACCCACTTTATTTTCAAAAGCCTGTCTAGTTTTAAAAGCTTTCAACAGCCACTCTAAGGAAATCCTTTTGATGGCAAACTTCAAAGCCTTGTTTTGGTTAAGGCTCTTTTCTTTCTGTTTCAACTTCAATAAAAAGATGGAATACCTGATTCCTTTACTTGAAAACTAGATTTTCAGTCATTAAAAGCATGTCTCCACAAGCATAGCTAAATCCCACAGGATTGAGATGCTGCATTCATTCAACAGGGTCTGACCTTTCTCCTCCTGTCTGGAAAGCTCTGTGCTAAGCACCAGAAGAAGGAATAGGAGGGTGGGAGGGGCAGCAAGCTAAGGTCTGTTTGACGCAAGGACAAAACAAAACTATTAAGTGCCTTGGAAAGACTAGGAACTAAAGTGAATGTTTTTGGTTGAGTCACAAATGGCATATTTGCGCTGCTGCAACCAGAGCCAGAACCATAGTTATATCAGTGAACCAGAAATTCTAATGCTCCATTTAACAACCCTGTGCAAATTAAACTTTTCAGACTTTGTCCAATCCAACCAGACCATAGAGCTTAGAGAGGTTTAGAAACTTCCCCAAGGGTCATCTGTAAGTAGTGACAAATCCCAAACTCAACCTCAAATATATCTGACTTTGGGGAGCATTTCACTGCCTTGGTTCATTTTTTTTTTCCAGCTTAAAATAGGAATTTTATTTTATTTTTATGTAGTTGACATATAACATTACATTATTTCAGGTATACAACATGATTTGCTATTTGTATACATTGCAAAATGATTTGTATAGTAAGTCTAGTTATTAGACCCATCACCAGACATAGTTACAAATTTTTTTGTTTGTGATGAGAACTTTTAAGAGCTATCATATTATTTCATATAAGGGCCAGAACAACCTTACAAAGTAGTTAGCATTAGGACTGTTTTTGCAAATGACCTTGGACAATTGTTAAGAAAATACATTCATAGGACAGAGGTCAGCAGAGTACAGTCCATGGGCCAAATCCAGTCCTTCACATGTTTTTCTAAATAAAGAATTTTTGGAACATAGCCACACTCACTTAGGTACCTATTGCCTATGGCTGCTTTTGAGTTACAACAGCAGAATTGAGTAGTTCTAACAAAGACCACACAGCCCAAGGAAATCTAACAAACGTACTATCTGGCTCTTTAAGGAAGAATTGCTGATTCTGATGTACAGTAGGAATTAGAGTTAACATTCAAGCTCAATTCTGCCAGATTCCAAATTTGTGCCCATTTACCTAGTCTAATTATACCTGTTCGTTGTGTGTACAAATTCTTGCAAAGTTTTTGACAGTATTTCTCTTCTTCTTGCGGACATGTCAGAGTGGTATGGTCTGGGTGATAGTACACTTACGTGTTAATTTGGTGTCTGTGGGGAAAGATCATCCCACAGTCACTCCAGCTGAACTCCTTGGACCTTACCGGTCACTATAGTAACTGCAGCCTCCGGCTGCTGGAATTAAGTGCAGCCTCCCACCTGGCCTCTATTGCTCTGGGGCCCCATCTTGCTCAAGAGCATTGATAACTTGGCTCTGTGCTTTCCTACCATCATCCCTGACTTGCAGAAACTCTCGCTGAACCCCTAAGTGATGCTGGTGCCCCTCTAACAAGCACATCTCTAATGGCCTTGCTGACTGGTGTGTCCTGGGACCCTCCTGTGGACCATAATCCTCTGGTGGGTCTTCTGGTCACCCATCATATATCCATTCCAACACGCCTGCTTCCCTCAACCCTTCTATTCTTCCCTCTACCATGTGCCAGGGAAACTCAGACATTTCTGCTTCACTGAATGTTGGTCATTGGTTTTTTGCAAGCTTCTAATTAATTGTTGCCTGAGCATCAGGTTTGCCCTATTCCTTTTACCAGTCAATTCAAGCAACTCTTTTGGTGGAGTCTCTTTCCTCCATTATCAGGCCCAGCATGTGCCCATCCAGGTGATTGCCCTGGCTCCCAGGATGGGCGGTGGGAGCAGCTCCTGAGGAGTATGCTGGTACTATGTAGTGATTTCTAGCATGGCAGAAATATCAGCTGATACGAGGGAAGGGTGGAACATTTGGAAGTCATAGGGTTAAGAGGTGTCTACAGAGTTAACATCCTCAATGGCATACATCCATTTGTCTTTATTCCATATTTCAGAGTCCCAGGTTTTCCTAACCAGGACTTTGACCTTAGCATAGCAGACTTGCCTTTGGCTGAGAATTCAAACATCCTGGAGCTCATCTGTGTCCACTCTTCTACTGCAAAAGATAAGGACCTTTTTGTGTGCTACTATGACTCTTGGCCATTAACTGCTTATTAATGGTGCTCAGGCTCTAATTATTCCTCTGCAGGGTATTAATACAATTTATCAGCAACCATCTAATTCAACTGTGATGGAAGACATGGTTCTCCTCATATTTCTCAAATTCCTGAATCATTTTATCTGCAAGACTGTTCTCCTCTCCCTGGAAATTTTTCCAGCTCACCACAGGTAAAGTCTTTAGCAACTGGGTCACAATCTTGTGCCAGGAGTATCTGTGCCCACCTACCACTCAGGATAGCATTTTCAACATCTGCCAAGTTGTAAGTCAATAAATCCCAAATCTCATCTTTCCATCTGTTCCTCAGACTCCAATTTCTGTGCCATTTGCAATAGTCTGAGTCCTCTGAGAGGTACATGCCAGTATGGGACAACACATGCAAGAGATTTATTAGGGGAAACAACTATGGGAGAAAATGAGGAGAGACTGGAAGAGCTATCAGTCATGATACAGGTATGACCCCTGTAAAGGAGGGAGGGAGGGAAGGAAGGAGGGAAGAGAGGAAGGAAGGAAAAAAGGAAGAATGAAGAAATGGCCATAACTACAATGCAGTTCTAAGAAAGTTTTGGCAAGACTATGGGCATTTGCAAGTCAAATACACCCAGGAGAGGAATCCTGCATCTTGCAGGAATGGGCTTGCCTTAGTACTCCTGCCACTCTTAGTCACTGACTGGGGAGCAGCCAATGTGGGAAGTGCGGCCTTGGGAAGAATGCAGTGATGCATCTGGAATACATCATCTGGGACCATCGGTCGATTAGGGTCCCTACAGTCAGAGATTCAAGAAGGACGTGTCTCCACTGCCACACCCCACATGTCAAAGAAAAAGGGGATCCTTTCCTTTTTTTTTTTTACAAGAATTTACTTATTTCCAGTTTTGAGATATTATTGACATATATGTTAAGTTTAAGGTATATAACATGATGATTTCATACATATATCCATGGCAAAATGATTACCACAATAAGGTTAGTTAACTCCTCTGGGGGAAACATCTTTTAGGAGAAACCAGTAGGTTGACACACTCAACAAAATAGCCCAACCAGACCCCCCAAGAGGGAACGAGGTCCACAAGTCCCAAGCCCCACATACATATACAAGCTTTTTAGTTTCACACTTTCAAATATAGTGAGATAGCCAAGAGTCACTGCACACTTAAGGAAAATCTCTCATATGAAAAGCAGAGACCCAAACAAACACAAACAATGGTCACAAAACCATCAAATCACAACCTGAGAAGAATCAGAGATTATGCAAGGAGAAGAAAACTTCAACATATGTGTCACTGATAGGCGCAGGAAGAAAAGATAGGTTATTACACCCAAGAATAGAACAGGATGCTATATAAAAAAATTAAGAGAAAAAAATTAAGAGAAATTAAAACTATGAAACCAAATGAAAACCCTAATACATAGGTTGAAAATATATTTGAAGAAATTTAAGTAAAAAGACAAAGAGACAGAAAATAGGAGATAAAAGACAATAAAAGTAGAAGAGCATTATAAGGATTCAAGAGCAAATTACAGGAATTACAGAAATACAGAAGAGAGAAGTGGATGGGGAAAAAAGTCATCAATGAGATAATCCATGAAAAGATCCCACAACTGAAATGCATGGGTTTCCGGACTGAAAGGTCCTAACCCACAAAAGAATAAAACTAATCCCAGCTCAAGACGTATCATTCTGAAATTTCATAAAACCATGGGCAAAATAGAGAATTTAAAAGTATTTTTTTCTTAAAGAAGAAAATTTAAGGTTTTTGATGGTTTGTTTACAAAGGATCAAAAATCAGAATAGTATTGGATTTTTCCACAGCAATACTAGAAGCTAGGAATATTCTTCAATATTCTGGGGTAGAATGATTTGTAATCTGTACTTGGTCAAACCAAGTCTGAATTGTCAGCATAGAAAAAAGATACTTTAAAATATGTAAGGTGTGTTGGGGGGCCCATAGCTGGTGTATTAAATTAAGAATATGCAGATTATGACCTGCTGAGTGAAGAGGCACAAGCCACCCACACAGCGTTGGCAGGTAACTCCCTCAGTATTTGAGCTCCCACTTTGGGAAAGAGAAAACCTGGGGGTCCTTTTGACTGAAGGCACAGTTTATTGTTTTATTGTTTTTTAAAAATTTTTAGAGAGAGTGTGCATGGGTGCTCCCAAATGGGGGGAGGGACAGAGGGAGAAGGAGGGGGAGAATCTTCAGCAGACTCCCTGCTGAGCACAGAGCCCAACTCGTGGGGCTGGATCTCACTACCCTGAGGTCATGACCTGAGTCAAAACCAAGGGTCCAACACTCAACCTGCTGAGCCATCCAGGTACCCCTGAAGCTGCAATTTTAACACAAAGAAAGAAAGTAAAACCACAAGATGTATTACTTACAGCTCCCAGAAGGAGGGGCTGGGGGAGGAGGTAGGGAGTGCAATGAGCTGGGGGGAGGGCAGTTCTCTGTCCCAGGTCACAAGGAAACGGAGGAATACTTTTAGATGTTTAGGTTTATCTAGACCAAAACTATGATCCATAAACTCATGATCCAAATTATTATTATTCTAAATAACCGCAGTGTTATCACTGATAACTTTAAAAAACAAATGTTATACTTTAAATTATGACATAAATTTTACCATTTCTCCCTCTCCTAGAAATGATTACATGAAGTGGCATATAATGGAAATGGAAAAAATTTTGCTATATCAGATGGAAGCTTGTAAGGTAAAATTTTTATCTGAATCAGCTTTGTAGTTTATTTACTCCTAGAAAATCTTTAGGATTAGAGAGGACTGGAGGGAAGATACTAGAATGCAGTTTATACTTACGTTTGATTTATGATCGTTTCAATCAAAAGGTGTCAATTCACACTAACTTACAGACCTTGGAGGTTATAAAGTCATTCCTGCAGGAACCAAGGAGATTCAAGAATTCTTGTCATAGATTGCAAATAAATGGCCACAAATTCTTTCCAGTGCCTCCGTGTAGGTGGAGTCTATTTCTTCATCCCTTGAATCTGGAGCTTGGCATATGACTTGCTTTGACCAATGGGGCATCAGTAAATGACCTGCAAACACTTAAAAATTGTTTGTATGCTGAGAATACAAACTAGCCTTTGGAAGATGAGAGATCACTGCAGAGAGAAGCTCAGCCATCTCAACTGCCCCAGGCGAGTCTAATCCCCACCTAACCCACCAACTGACTGTAACTTCAAAAGCAGCAGAATAGTTTAAAGGCACTGAGTTGTGGGGTAAATTGTTGCAAAGAGTAAATGTGAACTCATATAGTTCTGACATCTGTTTTTGTCATGAGCTCTAAATAGTGTATCTTTTATATGATCCATAAAACTATAACATTTTATTATATTATTAAATATATATTTAATAATAAGAAATAAGAAATTTCAACTATGTAACAGTGCTATGACCAGTGAACTGTTTAGGTGCCAGTCCCAAGGATACAGGCAACAGACACTGGATCTTTCTTTTCTTTTTTTTTTAAAGATTTTATTTATTTATTTGATAGAGAGAGACACAGCGAGAGAGGGAATACAAGCAGGGGGAGTGGGAGAGGGAGAAGCAGGCTTCCCACGGAGCAGGGAGCCCAATGTGGGCCTTGATCCCAGGACCTTGGGATCATGACCTGAGCTGAAGGCAGACGCTTAACGACTGAGCCACCCAGGCGTCCCGACACTGGATCTTTCTACTCTGTTCATCCAAGCGTGGGGTTGTCTTTAGAATATTTAATTCAGTTCTCGTATCTTTAAAAAAAATAACAGTATTATTGAGATATAATTCATGTACCATAAAATTGACCCTTTTAAAGTGTACAATTCATGAAGGATATTCTATTTTTTTGTGATGTTGTTGGTTTTGTTACCAGGGTGATATTGGCCTCACAAAATGAATTGGGGAGTGTTCCTTACTCATCTATTTTCTAAAAGGGGATTAATAGATTTGGTATTATTTTTTTTCCCTTAAAATATTTGATATTTTAAGGTAAAATTCACCAGTGAAGACATTTGACCTGGGTTTTTCCTTGTGAGATTTGTATTTACCAATTCAAGTTTTTTACCCTCATATGTCTATTCAGATTTTTTACTTTTTTCTTTAGTTTTGGTAATTTGTTCTCTCCAGGAATGCCTCCATTTTCAGCTATTTTTAAAATTATCAGGATTATGATGTTCATAATATTCCCTTATAATACTTTTCATTTTTGTAAGGTCTGTAGTGTTGTCCCTCTTCATTTCTCATTTTGGTAATTTATGTCCTTTTTTTCTTAGTCGAGCTAAAGGTTTATCAATTCGATCTTTTCAAAGAGCCAGCTCTTGGGTCCTTTTCTCTCTTTCCTTTTGGTTTAGATTCATTGATTCCTATTTTTATCCTATTTCCTTATTTCTACTTAATTTAGGTTTGATTCACTCCTCTTTTGCTACCTTCCTGAGATAGAAGCTTAGATTATTGTCTTCCTTCTAATGTAAGCACTTACTGCTATTAATTTCCCTCTAAGCACAGTTTTGGCTGCTTCCCTTAAATTTGATATATTTTTGTTTCCATCAGTTCCAGATGTTTTCTAATTTTCCTTGTGACTTCTTCTTTGGCCCATGGGTTATTTAGAAATGTGTTCATTTCCAGATATTTGGGGGTTTCTCAGATTTTTGTTTTTGCTAATTTAATTCCACTATAGAAAGAGAACATATCTTGTATGTTTTCAGTCCTTTAAAATTTATGGAGATTTGTTTTGTGGCTTATTGTATGATCTATTCTGGACAATGTTTCATTTGTTTGAAAAGAATGTGTATTCTGCTATTGTTGGAGTTTTCTGCATATGTCAAATATTTCAAGTTGGTTGATACTGTAATGCGGGTCTTCTATACCCATCTTGACTTTCTCTCTTGTTCATTGCTGAGACAGGAATTTGAAACCTCCAACCACAACTGAATTGTCAATTTATCCTTTCAGTGCTTATGATTTTTGTATTACATGTATTAGAATTTCCTTCATTTTTAAAGCTAATATTGAACATGCTAATAATTGGTAATTTAAGTGCTCAAAGCACTTAAAGAGTGCTTTTAAAGCTGTACAAACCTTGGCCTCTGAAACTGAAACCAGTCTTCATGCTGTCAGCTCTTGCTTTCTCTCCCTTCCCATCCCACCCTCCCCTCCGGTTTTGGCCTCATTTATTGCTACTGCAGAAAAGACTTTATGTGTGAAGAACATGGCCATCAGCAGTTATCTCAATAAAAAGCTTTTTTCCCCCTCCCTTTTCTGTGTCCACATAGCGATTTCAAGCAAGGGCTCAATAATGCCCAACTCAGGTCAGTGCCTATCCCTTGGCCCAATTAGTGTTCCTAGAAGCAGAGTATTATTAACCGGCATTGTGACATGCCCATCTCAGTGGGTCAGAGGACACTCTTCTGTTGCCAGAGGGGCAAAGAGAAAGCTTCTCAAGCAGTCAGAAAACAATGGCTACCACAGACCATGTTGGTATCTAATTGTAGGAGGCTCCTCAAAGTCAGGCTTAGGGGGCTGAGTAGAAAACGTGTACAAGGAAGAGACCTATTGTCAGATCTGTCAGCTTATCTGGGAGCAGGACGGATTACGTAGGTTAATCTACATTATACAACGAAGTTCTAAAGAGCGTATTGCACGTAGGAATGGAAATAATTGGGAAGGGCATTTATCCCAAATCATATTTTTCCCCTAATAATCAGCCAACTTTTATAAAACAAGAACACTTCAAAAGACCCGATTTCGAGCCATGTCGTAGCAGAAACATTCTTCAAGTTTTGCTTAGGATTCCTGGGGGGAATTTAGTTATTTTCAGCCTTTCCCACGATTCAGTTATTTCTGCAACCTAAACATGCGGCTGGACAGTTCTATTTCAGGTGTTCCTTTGCAATTATTGAGCCAGAGAGGGCGGTGGAAGACAGCCCCGCACCCCAGCTCGAACCAGGGGCTGGCCCTTGTCAACACCCATTTTAGGAATTCTCAGCAGGCTCCCGACACAGAGTTCTATGCAAGTTTCTCCTCAGAGGCCCAAGGCGCTTCCTTTAACGAAAGCCCACAGCAAGAGTCTCCACCCCAAGCAAAAGATTCCCCACCCAGTCCAAGGCCGGGAAGATGCCCCACCCAGCGGCAGGCTGGGCCGGCCTCCTAGGCTGGTTTAACTGGTTAGGACGACCGAAGCCTGCTGGCACAAAAGATCTGCACTTCGGGAGCTGAGGAGCAGCCGGCTAGAACGTGGAGAGGAAAGCTCTTTCCTTTCTCAAGACCACCGCAGGCGATGCCTTCCAGCAGTCTTCACTGATACTTGCTCGGGGTAGGTGTTACATCCCACCCAGTCCCCCAAGACCAGGAACTGCGCAAGCGCCCGCTGAGCACTAGCGCGGCGCATTCTCTCGCGCGCTCCCTCAGTCTCCTCAGCGAGCTTCTGGGCCGAAGGAATCACGGTGCTTCCTGGGTGTTGTAGTGTCCTTCCTCGACGAAGGGCCCTCACGTAAACTGGGCGTTGGGCGTCCGAGAACTACGCCTCCCAGCGTGCTGCGCGCGAGGGCACAGGGCGTTTGCCCTTGACGGCTTTAGCCGTCGGCACAGAGAGGAGGACCCGGGAAGCCGGCAGCGGCGGGAGGAGGGAATGCGCGTGCGCGTTGGGCCGGCTCGTCGCGTTCTGTCCCAATCATTGTAAACAGGCGGAGGCTGGGGCGGGGTGGGAATGGGGCGCCCGAGGCCGGCTAGGGGCGCAGCGCAGGAGGCGTCTACGGTGGCTGCGGCGGTACCGTGAGCGCGAGGAGGCGGAGGCGGCGGCTGCGGCGGGGGCGGGTTGTCGCGCGGCGGCAGGCACAGGTCAGTGGCGGTCAGCGGTGGCGTGCAGGGGTCGTAGCGGTGCCCCTCGCGTGCCCGGGGAGCCCTCTGCGCACCCACCTCGCAGCGGCGTCTGTCAGGCAGCGTGCGGGGCTGGGCGCTCGCCGCGCGCGGAGCTGGAGTTGGGGGTGGGGGGCGTGGCTGCCCCGAGTGCGGGTTCATCCCGGGCAGGCTTCTCCCCAGTTCTCGCCCCGTTGCCGGCCGTTCCTCCCACTTGCCGGCCGGGCCTCCCTCGTGGCATCCGCATTTGAGATTTGGTGCTCTCGGGGTCCGGAGGAGGAGAGTCGGGAACCGGGCCCCTCCCCACTTGAGTCTCCAGGCCTTAGGGCAGCTCTTGGGCACCGGAAAGGAGGAGAGGGGACTCTGTCTTTTATATAATCACTATTTTTTTTAAATCGCACCCGGAATATTTACCCGTCTCCAGGACTTGCCCAGTGGACTAGGAAAAGGTTCTTGATGTTTCCCACCGCTGGCACGGAAGCAGTGGGGCTCCTTTGGGTGCTGCGGTCTTTCGTTCAGGTTTCAGTGCGAATGGACGAACAGATCCTGGAGTTGAGAATTCTTTTTACAACTCATTTTCAAGTATGCTTGTGCCAAAATGTTCTTATTGAGGTCACCTTTTTTTTTCTTTTTAAAAAATTTATCGTTATGAGAGTGAAACAGGTTTTACAGAATATTCCACACCCCAAGTCTTAACCTGAAATAATTACGGTGTTTCGAGTTTTGGGATTCATTACTTCAGAGCCTCCCTCTTGACCAAGCAGCTTGTTTCCTCTGAGGCCTAGTAGAGTTCTTGAAAATAATTAAAATGTTAACTCGAGATATTTTGAATGTGTATTGTAGAAGTACAGTCGTTTGGACGTGCAGTTCACCCACCATCTAGCCTCATTAGAAAAGCTTTCACTGAATGTTTTGTAGAGTGGAGTGGGCATGTTTACATGCTGCAGCACTTTCCGTAGCATTCCATCATACTTGGCAGTTATTCATAAAGTATTTAAGTGGTGATAAGGAGCAAGCTCACTTTTGGTTTGGTGATTATGGAGGCAGCACTTCTAAATGAAAAAATGGGACTGTGAGTAATAAAAGTAACCTCACTTGACGCCTTCCTGGTTGTCTTGGTGATTTGATAGTTCCTTTCTGAGTGTTTCTGAAAATGAGTAATTGCTGTAAACTGTACTGGCAGTAGGAGAGGTAGGAAGGAAGTTAGAGTGGTTCCCACTTTTCTGAGTGACCCATAGATTTAAGTGGGGTAGACTAGTTTAACAGGAACCACTGAGAAGTAATTCTTTGAACAAAGTATCTTTTTTTTTTTTTTTTAAAGATTTTATTTATTTATTTGACAGAGAGATTGATAGCGAGAGAGGGAACACAAGCAGGGGGGAGTGGGAGAGGGAGAAGCAGGCTTCCCGCTGAGCAGGGAGCCTGATGCGGGGCTGGATCCCAGGACCCTGGGATCATGACCTGAGCCGAAGGCAGACGCTTAACGACTGAGCCACCCAGGCGCCCCTGAACAAAGTATCTTGAAGCAATATGACATAATTTGCTCTCTCTTCAAAATAGTATCTCTCATTTTAGATCTAATTTAGGAAACGAAGTGTTATCAGAAAATGAATATTAACTTTAATTTGTACACTTGTATTTGCACAGATGTTTGCTTGGCCAGGGGAGATTGGGCTTGAACATAACCCAAAAGTGTGTTCTTTCTTTTTTGAAAGAAAATTCCCGATAGAAACTTAAGTTAGTATATGTGGAAGGAACGAGGAAGAATGCGGGTCATTTAGTATAGAGGAGTTACTCTATAGCGGGTACTATGCCAGGTGAAGAGGACTTACAGATGGATTAGGCAGTGACCCTGCTTTCTGGGTGATAAGGCTTTATCTCTTACTTGAACTGTTCTCAAGTACAATATGTTTTTAAGATTACTTTGGAGAGAAAGTATGGGGGTATAGAGGGTGTACAAAGGAGATAGTGATCAGTTTCCTAAGGGAAGAGAAGGAGAGATTGAGGAAGGTGGCGTGCGGGGGTCGTAGCGGTGCCCCTCGCGTGCCCGGGGAGCCCTCTGCGCACCCACCTCGCAGCGGCGTCTGTCAGGCAGCGTGCGGGGCTGGGCGGTGGTAAGGAAAAAGTATGTATAGGAGGGGATGAAAACAGTAAGGATAGGCATTTAGGTTGAAGGAACAGTGTGAGCAGAAGCACAGGAGTCTAAGCCTCCATAATGAGTTGTAGGATCTGCAGGTGTAGCTAGTAGGCAGGGGCCAAATTATGGATAGTCTTACACACAGTTGAAGTAGTTTCAACTTTTATCTTGGAAGCAAATACAAGTCACTGAGACAGGATAAAGAAAACAGAACCCTAAGCCAGCTCAGCCCATTTTAACTCCCTGCTGTGTGTCACATTAGGTACTTAATGCTTTATGTCCTTAAACTTGAAGGTTTAGGCATGACTGAGGCAGAAAATGAGGGAAACAAGGGGCGCCTGGGTGGCTCAGTTGGTTAAGCACTCAGGTCATGATCCCAGGGTCCTGGGTTCGAGCCCCACATCGGGCTCCCTGCTCAGCAGGAAGTCTGTTTCTCCCTCTCCCTCTGCAGTTCCCCCTGCTTGTGTTCCCTCGCTCTCTGTCAAAGAAATAAATAAAATCTTAAAAAGAAAAAAAGAAAGAAAATGAGGGAAATGAACTTAAGGCAGAAGGAATGCTGGATGTGATTAGAGAGAGCATGGAACACTTTGAAGAGCTGGAAGTTGTTCTCTGCAACTTTAACATTGGGTTTATGGTGGTAAGTAGCACATGAGGCTGCACAGATCGGTCCTTGAGTATTGCATGACATTCTAAGGATTCTAGAATTTTTTCCCTATAGGTAATAATAGAGTTTATGAATTTTAATCAGGAAAGAGTCATGATAAGGTTTTCCTCTTAGATCATTCTGGTATTGTAGAGTGCAGATTTCAGAAGGGATGGAGGGAAGATGAGGCAGGGCGCAGAAAGACTGGTTAGGAGTTTTTGTAATAATTGAGATGACAAGGCCCTAAACTAAGAGTCGTGGAGATACAAAGGGGTAGGTTAACAGTACAGTACAAACAGTACGAAAACATTTAGAAGGTAGGATCCATAGGATTCAGTTACAATTGGATTTTAACTTGGGTCATTGAATAGACAATGGTAGAGTACAGTTGACCCTTGAACAATGTGGGGGTTAGTCTAAAATCCATGTATAACTTTTAACCACCCCCAAAACTTAACTACTCAACTACTGTTGACTGGAAGCCCTACAGATAACATAAAGTCAATTAACACATACTTTATATGTTATATGTATTATATGTATTCTTACAATAAAGCTAGAGAAAAGAAAATGTTACTGAAATCATAAGGAAGAAAAAATACTTTTACAGTACAGTACTGTATTTATTGAAAAAAGACCACATCTGAGTAGCCCCACACAGCTCAAACCCATGTTCAAGGGTCAGCTCTGTACTGAGACAGAGGAAGAGGAGCAAGCTTGGGGAGTAAAAGTATTTTAGCTTTTGGATATATCGAGTGGGAGTTGTCTATGAAACATCCAGGTGGAAACATTAGCTACAGAGTTGGGTGTGGGTTTGGAGTCGAAGAGAGAGGTCTTGCTATGAGAGTCAGCAGGCTATATTATAGGTGGTAGCTGAAAGCTTTGATTTACGTGACACCATGTAGGAAGAGTTTACTGATGGAGACTAGTTCTGAAAATAGACAATGGAGAACATTTATTTATTTATTTAAAGATTTTATTTATTTATTTGACAGAAAGAGACATAGCGAGAGAGGGAACACAAGCAGGGGGAGTGGGAGAGGGAGAAGCAGGCTTCCCCGCGGAGCAGGGAGCCCAATGTGGGGCTCGATCCCAGCACCCTGGGATCACGACCTGAGCCGAAGGCAGACGCTTAACGACTGAGCCACTCAGGCGCCCCAATGGAGAACATTTAAAGCCAAATCGAGGAAGAAGACCTGGAAAGGGAAATTCCTATGTGTTTAGAGATGCAGAGAAATCATGAGAAAATGTCATAGAAGCCAAAATGGAATCATTTCAAAAGGAAGCTATCCTTCACAACCAACTCCAGAAAAAAATAAAAATTTTTAAAAAAGGAAGCGATACTTCAAATGCTTTGAGAAGTTGAATAAGACAAGGATTATTAGGAGTCTGTTGAATTTGATAACTAAGTAAGAGCAAGTTTGTAACATTCTACCTAATGCTGCCATTTGGGGAAGGAGCTAGTTTCTTTGAATTGAGAAGTTAATGGGAGATCAGAGAGTGAAGAAAGTAAATGTGGATTAGTTCAAGAATAAACAAATCTTAGCTGTGAAGAGAAGAATGGAAAGAGGTGTTAGATGGTAAAAAGGGTTAAGAGAGTGATTTTTAACATGGCAAAGACTTGAACCTGCTTTTTTCTTATGACAGTTTAATTGAAATGTACTTTATATAATGTAAAATTCATCCTCTTAAAGTGTACAATTCAGTGGTTTTTAGTATATTCACAGAATTGTGCAGCCATCTCCACAGTCAACTCTAGAACGTTTTCATTACCTCAAAAAAGAAACCTTTTACTCATTATCAATCACTCACCATTCCCTCTCTTCCCACCCATTAGCAGCCACTGATCATCTCCTGTCTCTGGATTTGCCTCTTCTGGACATTTCATATACATGGAATCACATATATATATGATCATTTGTGACTGACTTCCTTTACTCAGTATATTGTTTTCAGGGTTTATCCATATTATAGCATATGTCAGGACTTCATGTCTTTTTATTGCCAAATAATCTTCCATTGCCTGGTTACACCATGTTTTGTTTATCCATTGATCAGTTGGTGACTGTTTGAGTTGTTTCTACTTTATGGCTTTTGTGAATAATGCTGATATGAATATTCATGTGCAAGTTTTTGTATGGATGTATGTTGCTCTTAGGTGTATACCAAGGAATAGAATTGCTGGATCATATGGCTACCCTTATGTTTTAACATTTTGAGGAACTGCCAAACTGTTTCCCAAAGCAACTGCACCATTTCATTATGCAGTGTAAGGATTGTGATATCTCCACATCTTCACCAACACTTGTTATTTTCTGGCTTTTAAAATTTTAGCTGTTCTAGTGGGTGGGAATTGGTATCTCATTGTGGGTTTGATTTGATGATGATGACCATCTTTTCATGTGCTTGTTGGCCATTTGTCTATCTTCTTTGGAAAAATATCTATTCAAGTTCTTTGCCCTAAACCCCTAAAATTGGGTGGTTGTCTTTTTGTTGTTGAGTTTTAAGAGTTCCTTTATATATTCTGGATGTTAGACCCTTATCAGAATATGTGCAAATATTTTCTTCCATTCTTTAGGTTCCCTTTTTACTTTCTTGATAATACCCTCTGATGTACAAAATTTTAAAATTTTGATGAAATACAGTTTTTCCATTTTTTTCTTTCGTTACTCATGATTTCGTGTCATATCTAAGAATTCATTGTCAAATCCAAGGATCTGAAAATTCACGCTATACTCTCTTCTAAAAGTTTTTTGGTTTTAGTGTTTATATTTGGGTGTTGATTCATTTTGAGTGAACTTTTGTTCTGAGGTATGGGTCCATTTTCTTGCATGTGGAAATCCAGTTGTTTCATCCCCATCTGTTGAAATGACCATTCTTTTCCCATTGAATAGTCTTGACACCCTTGTTGATAATCAGTTGACCATAGATGTTTGGGTTTATTTCTGGACTCTCAAATCGATTCTATAGGTCTATATGTTTATACTAATGCCAGTACTACATTGTTTTGGTTCCTCTAGTTTTGTAGTACCTTTTGAAATCAGGAAGTGTGAGTCTTCCAACTCTGTTCTTTTTGATTATTTTTTTGTGTGTGGCTATTTAGGGCCCGTTGCAGTTCCATATTAAACTGAGGATCAACTTTTCCATTTCTGCAGAAGAGATTGTTGAAATTTGATAGAGTTTACATTGAGTCTATATATCCCTTTGAGTTACAGCAATACTTTGCTACTTCCAATCTGTGAAAAGGCTGTAATCTCTATGTTGTACCTTTTACCCTTGCAAATGGAATTTTTTTTTCTTTAATTTCATTTTTGGAATGTTTGGTTCTAGTGTGTGGATATATAGTTTATTTTCTGTCTTCATCTTGTATCCTGTAATTTTGTTAAACTCATTAGCTCTAATAATTTCCTAGGATATTCTTATGGGTTTTCTGTGTAAGATCATGTCATCTGTGAATGAATAGAGACAGTTTTACTTCTTCCTTTCCAATGTGAATGCATTTTATTTTATTTTAAAGATTTTATTTATTCATTTAACGGAGAGAGAGCATGCACATGAGCGGGGGCAGGGGGGAGAGGGAGCAGACTCCCGCTGAGCAGGGAGCCCGATGTGGGGCTTGATCCCAGGACCCGGAGATCATGACCTGAGCTGAAGGCAGATGCTTAACCAGTTGAGCCACCTATGCGCCCCTGCATGCATTTTATTAATTATTATTATTTTTTTCATAATTGCCATTGCTTGAACTTCCAGCTCAGTGTTGAATAGAAGTGGCAGGGGCAAACCTCTTTGTCTTGTTCCTGGTCTTAGGAGGAAAGCTTGCAGTCTTTCACCATTAACTGTAATGTTAACTATGGGTTTGTCACTGATGCCCTTTATCAGTTGCCTTCTATCCATAGTTTGTCAGATGTTCTGTTAAATGTTTGTTAATATTTCTGCATATTTTTTAATTAAAACATTTTTCTGTTATTGATTTTCAATGTCATTTCATTGTGGTCAGAGAACATAACTTTGTGTGCTTTCAATCTTGTAAACTTTATTCAGGTTTGTTTGTGGCCTAACATATGATCTGTGTTGAAGAATGTTCCAATGCACTTGAGATGAATCTGTTTTTTTATGCTGTTGTTGAGTGGAGTGTTCTGTAGATGTCTGTTAGGTCTAGTTTGTTTAAAGTATTGTTCAAGTCTTCTCTTTCCTTTTTGGCGTTCTGTCTAGTTGGTCTGTCCATTATCAAAAGGGGGATATTGAAGTCTTCAACTATTGTTGAACTGTTTCTCCTTTCAATTTAGTCAGGTTTTTGTTCCATGTCTTTTAGGGTTATGTTATTAGGTGCGTATACATTTTTAATTGTTATCTTGTTGACACACCTACCCTTTTATCATTATGTAATATTCTTTGTCTCTTGTAATAAATTTTGTCCTAAAGTTTATTTTGTTTGGTATTAGTATAGTCAGTCATCCCAGCTCTCTTTTGGTTACTGATTGCATGAAGTATCTTTTTCCATCCTTTTACGTTCTTTTTTAAATTTAATTCTTAAAGATTTTTTATTTATTCATTTGAGAGAGAAAGAGAGCACATGAGAGCACGAGCAGTGGGGAGGGTCAGACAGAGAGGGAGAAGCAGACTCCATGCTGAGCAGGGACCCCGATGCAGGGTTCAATCCCAGGACTGTGGGATCATGACTCAAGGCAAAGGCAGACGCTCAGCTGACTGAGCCACCCAGGCACCCCCACCCTTTTACTTTCAACTTGTCTATTAGAACTTGAGTCTCCTGTGGGCAACATATAGTTGGATCTTTTTTTTAAAAAAAAAACCGTTTTGCCACTATCTGCCTTTTCATTTTGGGAATTTAACTTATTTACCTTTAAAGTAATTACTGATTAGGAGGAACTTCAAGCCTATTGTGATTTGTCTTCTATATATTTTATATCTTTTTTATTCTTCAGTTCTTTCTTTTTTTTTTTTTTTATTTTTTATTTTTTTTATTTTTATTTTTTTTTTTAAAGAGTTTTTTATTTATTTATTTGAGAGAGTGAGAATGAGAGAGAGAGAGAGAGCACATGAGAGGGGAGAGGGCCAGAGGGAGAAGCAGACTCCCTGCTGAGCAGGGAGCCCGATGTGGGACCTGATCCCAGGACTCCAGGATCATGACCTGAGCCGAAGGCAGTAGCTTAACCAACTGAGCCACCCAGGCGCCCCATATTCTTCAGTTCTTTCATTACTACCTTCTATGTTTCTTTGCAGTGGTATTTTAATACCTTATATCTTATTTACTATATATTTTTGAGTTATTTCTTAGTGGTTGCCCTGGGATTACAATTAACATTTTAATTTGTAATAGTTTGGTTCAGATTAATACCAGTTTAATTTCAATAGTGTATAAAAACTGTACTCCTATAGCTCCACTCACCCTTACGGTGCTTTTGTCACAAGTTGTGTCTTTATACATTGTATGCCCATCTGATTTAAAATTGTTGCTTTATGCAGTTGTCATTCAAATTAGAAAGGAGAAAAGAGATACAAACAAAAAATACATTTTTAAAATTTTTTTAAAGATTTGAGAGAGCACGTATGCGTGCACAAGTTGGGGCAGAGGCAGAGGCAGAGGGAGAGGGACAAGCAGACTCCTGGCTGAGCAGGGAGCCCAATGCAGGGCTTGATCCCAGGACCCTGAGATCATGACCTCAGCTGAAGTCAGACACTTAACTGACTGAGCCACCCAGGCGCCCTGGAAAATACATTTATACTGTCTTTTGAAATTGATATGTCTTTTATATTTACCTATGTAGTTATTTTTACCAGTGTTCTTTATTTCTACATGTGGATTCAAGTTAATTACTGTCTAGTGTCCTTTTCATTTCAGCATGAAGGACTCATTTTAGCATTTCTTGTAGGGTAGATCCATTAGCAATGAATTCATTCAGATTTTCTTCCTCTGAGAATGTATTTTTTTTCGTTCAATTTTGAACGATAATTTTACAACATAAAGATTCTCAGTTGACAGTGTTTTTTCCTTCCAATACTTTGATTATGTCATTCCACTGCCTTCTGGCCTTTATGGTTTCTCATGAGAAGTCAGCTGTTAATGATATTGAGGATCCCTTGTATGTGATGAGTCACTTCCTTCTTGCTTCTTTCAAGATTCTCTGTCTTTGAACTGTTTGATGAAGATGTGCCTCAGTGTGAATTTCATTGAATTTCTTCTGCTTGGAGTTTGGTGAACTTCTTGGATATATAGATTAATATATTTCATTAAGTTTGAGACGTTTTTAGCCACTATTTCTTCAAATATTTCTGCTCTTTCCTCTCTCTCCTCTCCTTTTGGGACTGCCATTATGCTTGGTGTGCCAGATGGTATCCCACAAATCTCTTAGGCTCTCTTATATTTTCTCCATTAATTTTTATGTCCAATCCCCAGGCTGATATATTTCAGTTGACCTATCTTTAAGATCACTGGTTCTTTGTCCTGCCTTCTCAAATCTGCTGTTGAGCCTGTACAGTGAATTTTTCATTTCAGTTATACTTTTTAACTCCAGGATTTCTATTTGATTGTTTTAAAAATAATTTCTATCTCTTTATTAATATTCTTCATCTGGTGAGACAGAGTTCTTATGCTTTCCTTTAGTTCTTTAGACATAATTTCCTTTTGTTTTTGAACATACTTAAAACAGATTTAAAGTCGTTGTCCAGTAAGTATAATGTCTGGGATTCCTTAGGGAGAGTTTCTAGTGATTGCTCTTTTCTCCTGTATACGGGCTCTTCCTTCTTGTTTCTTTACATGCATGTAATTTTTGTTGAAATTGGACATTTTGAGTATTACAATATGGTAGCTGTGGAAATTAGGCTCCTCTTTCCCCAGAGATGTTGCTACTTGTTGTAGCTGTTGTTAGTTTGTTTAAGAACTTTTCTGAACTAATTTTGTAAAGTATACATTCTTTGTCATGTGTGCCCATTGAAGTTTGTGTCTGTGTTCTGTCAGCTAATGATTGGACAGGTATTTCCTTAAACATTTGGTATCAAAAACGTCTCTCAGTGTCTTCAGAAGGGTGTTGTGCTTATGTTGGAATATTTTATTCCCTGAGCACTCAGCCACTTCACAACTCTGGTTAGCCTTAATTTACTGTTTGTATAGAGGTCAAGCTCACCCAGAAGTGAGAGTCTAGGGACTTCTTGGGTAGGATAAACTCAGTGAAATCCACGCTGAGAATCTTAATCAAACAGTTGAAAGACAAAGACAAAGAGAGAATCTTGAAAGAAGCAGGAGTGAAGTGACTCCTCACATACAAGGAATCCTCAGTATCATTTAACAGCTGACTGTTCTGACTTCTTAGCAGAAACCATAAGAGGCCAGGAGGTGGTGGGATGACATATTAAAGTCCTGAAAGAAAAAAACTGTCAACCAACAGCTGGCAAAATTCCTGGGCATGTGCACAGCCCTAGGCATACATGTTGTGTCCTAGATTCCCAGAAATCTGTTGAAGCTGTTCAAGGTCCTTATTTCTCAAAATATCGCATTGCCCAGCCTTTCTTCCCAAGGTTTTTGGTCCGTTTGTTTGCACCAACTGTTATTCATTGTGTCAGGCAGCAAGCGCTGAAAACGTCTGCTTGTATATATTTTTAACAAACATCCTTTGTGTCCTGTAGTGGCTTTAGCTTGGGGGAAGTCTGAGTTAGCAGCATTAGGTGAGTTAAAGCAAGACTTTTTCACACATCTTCCAGGGAGCCATTAGATTGGTAAAAAACAAATGATTTCAGTTTGTTTGTAAATGAAATTTGTTTTGCTCTACCAGTACTAGGAATGTGGGCTGTTATTTTCACAGCCACCACTGAGCTGGGGAGCCCAGGATAGGACGAGAGTAAGTTAAATGCCACAAAGCTCTATGTTCTTACCAAGATTTAGCTGTTTTTCTTGAATCAGTACCCCTTGGATTGCTACAAGCTTTTGGTTAGTTTCTGGTGTTCTGGAAAAGTTGATTCTGACAGTTTTCAGTTGCTTTTGCTGTTTCTTGTGCCAGCATTTTGCCAACATTACTCCATCTATTTATCATACTACACTTGTGTTTAGGCTACCTGTATTAGTATAGTTCAAGTGAATTTCATATTTCATGTAGCATACAGTGGGTCAGTATATTCTCTTTCTCAGTGCTTTATTTTTCAAGGATTTTAGGTGCTTAAAGAGATGCAATATAAATAAAGGTTTTCTGGCTGTTAATAAACACTACAATAAGGGCGCCTGGGTGGCTCAGTTGGTTAAGCGACTGCCTTCGGCTCAGGTCATGATCCTGGAGTCCCAGGATCGAGTCCCGCATCGGGCTCCCTGCTCAGCAGGGAGTCTGCTTCTCCCTCTGACCCTCCCCCCTCTCATGTGCTCTCTCTCTCAAATAAATAAATAAAATCTTAAAAAAAAAAAATAATAAATAAACACTACAATAAGCACCCTTTAATTACATTTTTGCTTACTTTGTGTATTCGAGGATAAGGTTTTGATAGTGGAATTGTAAGGTGAGAATATTAGTTTTTGATAGGTTTTGCTAAATTGCCCTTTTAAATGTATCAGTTTACACTTTTACCAGTAGTGTCTTCACCTTTCCATTATTGGGTATTAGACTTGTTCATCTTCAGAAAATTTGTGGTTGAAAAAGAGTATCTCTTTAATTTCCTATTCCTTCATTTTAAAAATATCTTTTTAAAAAAGATTTATTTATTTATTTTAGAGAGCAAGAGAGAGTGGGGGGGAGGGATGGAGGGAGAGGAAGAGAGAGAGAATCTTAGGCAGAATCCCCCCTGAGCATGGAACCTGATGTGGGGCTTGATCTCACAACCCTGAGATGATGACCTGAGCCAAAATCAAGAGTCAGATGCTTAATTGAGCCACCCAGGCACCTCCATTTTTAAAATGTCTTTTTTGTGTATTTTGTGTTTATATGTTCTTTTTTTTTTTAAAGAAAATTTTATAAAGTATTTGTCATGTTCTAGGGGGCACCTGGGTGGCTCAGTTGGGTGTCCGATTCTTGATTTCAGCTCAGGTCGTGGTCTCAGGGTTGTGAGATTGAGCCCGGTGACAGGCTCTGCACTCAGCGGGGAGTCTGCTGGATTTCTCTCTCCCTCCCCCCCCCCCCCCGCTTGTGCACTCTCTCTCAAATAAATAATCTTAAAAAAAAATATTTGCCATGTCTAGTGCCAGTATTTTTTTTCCAAGTTTCTTCGTGGCTTGTTAAATTTGTTTATGATGGGGTGCCTGGGTGGCTCAGTCAGTTAAGCATCTGACTCTTGTTTTCAGCTCAGGTCATGATCTCAGGGTCATGAGATCGAGTTCTATGTTGGGCTTGGTGCTTAGCGGGGAGTCTGCTTGAGATTTTCTCTCTCTCCCTCCCCCCTACCCCCTGCTTGTGCATTTGTGCTTACTGTCTCTCTCTCAAAATCTTTTAAAAAAATGTTAATGATTTGTAATAAAACTATGAAAGAATTTATGATGTTTTAAAAATGTACTTAAGATTTTTTGAAGGGTTTTCAAATGGACAATCAAAGAGAAAAGGTAGAAAAAGTTTCGTTTTTCATAGTCTTGTAAGGGGGAGAAATACAGTTTAGAAAATCTCAAGGTTTGTCCAGACATCTTTATGCTCTTGCTTTTTTAGCACAATTAAATATTGGCTAATATTACTGCTTACTGAGTACCTACTGGATATGAAGGATTTCATTTTATTTAATCTTGGCAATGCCTTGCCAGATGTCAACATTGTTTTGTACGGATAAGGAAATTTGGTCCCTGAAAGGTGATGGCATTCAGTTAAAACCCATAGCTATGTTCCAGACAGAGCTAAGATTTGAATCCAGATCATCTTTCAGACTCCAGAGCCCATATACTTCCTATTTACCAAATTATCTCTCCATCAGGATATTTCCCAGTTTCCTTACAGAGAGAAGGGGGCCTGGGTGATAATACAATTGTGTTTTTCTCAGCCATTAAAAGATACTACCGAAGGAATAGCATTTCTTTTATGTTCTTACAGACATGTTTTATACACATACAAAGAAAGTTGTATGTATAAATATGTATACTTTTAAAAAAGATTTTATTTATTTTAAAGAGAGAGAGTGTGCATGCATGAGCAGGAGGAGGGGCAGAGGGAGAGAGAGAATCTCAAGCAGACTCCACACTGAGCCCGGAGCCCAATGCAGGGCTGGATTCTATGGCCCTGAGATCACGACCTGAGCTGAAATCACGGGTAGGTCACCCAGCCGACTGAGCCACCCAGGTGCTCCTAAGTGTGTATACATCCTATTCTAAACAGATGTTTTTTTTTTTTTTAAAGATTTATTTATTTTAGAGAGCGAGAGCATGCAGTGGTGAGGGGCAGAGGGAGAGGGAGAGAAAGAATCCTAAGCAGACTCCTGGCTAATCGAGGAGCCCAATGCAGAGCTCAGTCTCATGACCCTGAGATCATGACCCGAGCCAAAGTCAAGAGCTGGCTGCCCAACCAACTGAGCTACACAAGCACCCCACTATTCTAAACAGTTGTAATACATGGAGTGAGGGAATCTGTATTTGTTGAGCACTTGCTGTGTGCCAGGTACTAGGCCTATTTATATTTGAGTGAAGTCCTTAAAACTGGTTGCCTTGAAAAGTTGTATAAATATTTAAAAGTGAAGCTTTTACATAAAAGGTTATTGAAAACAAAAATATTAGTAAAACTCATTTGGAATTGCTTTCAGAGCTAATGCCATGATGTAATGAAGTATGGCAGTTCATTATGAATTGAACATTAAATTAATTCAAAAGCACTAAAAATTGAGAGGCAGATATTGTGACAGGTTGAGAATAAAACTGCATACTATTCCATTGTTTAAAAATGGGGTGTGTTTGTCAGTTATAGAAACAGTGTTGTGTGACCAGGACTTTCCTCTTAACCTTTTCGTAAGTAAGAATGTTTCACCAGCTCGCCAGTGATGGGTGCCTTTAGATAAATATAGTTGGATAAGGAGCTACTAAAGAGAAAAAAGAGAGCTGGGGAAGATGAGGAAAGAAAGCTCCCCTTCCCTATACTGGGAAGAAGACTTTGTAAGGAAGATTCATAAATTATAGATGTAATTTTAAGATGTTAGTAATTTTAAGTAGTTTCTTCCAAAGTTGAAATAGTGAATCAAGAACTTTGACTTTCTGCTTAGGAAAATTATGGGAAACAAGTGTGAATATAAAACTGGAGAAAAGGCTCATTGAAGTCCATTTTGTTATCCTACTAGTATGGTAACAAACAGTTGAAAAGCAGCAGATACCATCTAAGTTTTTCAACTTAAGTTTAGCATTTTAAGAAAAGGTATATTATGAGTATATTATAGTCTTAAATGTGTATCTAATATATATTTATACTCTTATTTGGTATTTACTGAATATAAATAATACTCTTATTTGGTATTTCAGTATTAATATACTTTTAAATGTATATTAAAGAGTATATTATGACATTAAATTTAGCTTCCTCAGGTTTTCCTCACATTACTTTTTTTTTTTTTTTAAAGAAAATTTAAAGCAGTTTTAGGTTCAGAGCAAAATTGAGCAGAAGATAGAAAGATTTCCCATATATCCCCTGCCCCCACACATGCATAGCCTCCCCCCATTATCAGCACCCCACCCCCCCGCCCCCCCACCAGAGTGGTACATGTTATGCTTGATGACCCTACGTTGACACATCATAATCACCCAGTCCATAGTTATATTAAAGCCCACTCTTGGTGTACATTCTGTGGGTTTGGACAAATACATAATGACATGTATCTGTCATTATGGTATCACACAGTGTTTTCACTGCCCTAAAAGTCCTTTGTGCCCTGCCTGTTCTTCCTTCCCTGCCTCCTCCACCAGCCATAGCAACCATTGATCTTTTAGCAGTTTCCATAGTTTTACCTTTTCCAGAATGTCATATAATAGGAATCAGTACAGTGTGTAGCCTTCTTAGATTGGCTTCTTTCACTTAGTAGTAGGCACTTAAAATTTTTCCTCCATTTAAGATTTTACTCATTTATTTTTAGCACTGAATTCTGTTGTCTGGATGTACCACAGTTTATCCATTCACTTAACAAAGGATATCTTGGTTGCTTTTAAGTTTTGGCAATTATGAATAAATGTAATTCTTTTAAGTTAGCTGCCATAAACATCTTTTTTTTTTTTTTTTTTTTTTTTTTTTTTAGAGAAGGCAAGAGAAAGCTAGAGTGTGTGCATGCAAATGGGGGCGGGGGGACGGGGACAGAGGGCAAGGCGGTGGCGGGGTGGGGGGGGAGAGGGGAGAGAGAATCCCAAGCAGACCCCATGCTGAGCATGATCATGACCTGAGCTGAAACCAAGAGTCCAGTGCTTAGTCAGCTGAGCCCCCAGGTGCCCCAGCTGCCGTAAACATCTTATGTATATGTTTTTGTGTGTTCGTAAGTTCCCTCAACTCATTTCGGTAAATACCAAAACACCAAAGGAGTGTGATTGCTTTAGTTTTATTGGAAACTGCCAAGCTGTTTTCCAAAGTGACTGCCATTGTGCATTCCCACCACCACTGAATAAGAATTCCTTTTGCTCCATACCCTTACCAACATTTGGTTTTGTCAGTGTTTTGGATTTTGGGCATTCTAATAGGTATGGTTCTTTTTTTCCTTTTTTTGGTAGTTTTTTTAAATTGAGGTATAAGTGATATATAACATTATATTTATTTCAGGTGTACAATGTAGTGATTCCGTATTTGTATACATTGCGAAATGATCACAAGAAGCCTAATGAACATCCATCCCCATACGTAGTTACAAGAACATTTTTTTAAAGAAAAATAATTTTTTTAAAGATTTTATTTATTTATATGAGAGAGAGAAACAGACCATGAACAGGGAGAGGGGCAGAGGGAGAAGCAGGCTCCCCACTGAGCAGGGAGCCCGATGCAGGGCTTGATCCCAGAACCCTGAGATCATGACCTGAGTCGAAGGCAGACATTTAACTGACTGAGCCACCCAGGCACCCCTAAAGCAAAATAATTTTTTAAAAATCTAGATTTGTTTTATCAGGTTCATCAATTTACAGTTCCCTAGTGACATGATATGGAGCATTTTCCATGTTTGTCATTTATATATCTTCTTTGGTGTCTTCTTGTCTTTTGCCGATTTTTAAATTGGTTTGTTTTCTTATTGTTGAGTTTCAAGAGTTCTTTGTACCTAACAGTCCTTTATTATAGTGTAGTCTTTTTATGAATATTTTCTTCCAGTCTGTGGCTTGTCTTCTCATTCTTGGTCTTAAGTCTCTTAATATTTATGTTCACTCTCCCACTCTCCCTCCTTCCCCTCTCTTTTTCTTGCAAAGTATTAACTAAAGAAACTAAATTTTATACCCTATAGATTTTGAGTCTTAATCAATTAGTTTAAGGTTTTGTTTGCTTATTTTTGCAAGGCTGGTATGTGTATCTATCAGAGAGCACGTTAAGGTGTGGTTTCTTTCTTTTTTTGTGTGAGATCTTAGCAGCCATTGAAAATCGTTGCCAGTATCCATTTTTAAATTGCTGTTTAATTGGCGATAGTCCTTCGTTTCTTTATTAGTTGGAAGGTTTTGATCAAAAGAAACTTGTTGCATCAACACTTTGTATAGGAAATTCAGAATAAATTTTTTCCCCTTTATTTACCAGCTATTCTATATAATGAGATGGTTCTCTAGCATCCTCCAGAGTGACCAGTGACTTTTATTGAGTATCATTATGAACTCATGGATTTAAATATACTTGATATATTTTAGTTTGTTGCAATTATTTTATTAATTTTTGGCCAGTGGGAGCATCTTCCAGTTGGCTTCTGAGTCCTTTCTTTTGACTTGATTCCAATCATCTTTCGTAACTTTTTACTTTCTTTTATGACATGATATTTCAGCCTCATTGTGTATATATCCTGCTCTTAGACGTGGTGTCAGCCTAATGGAAATACCTAATAGTTCCATGTGCTTTTAAGTTATGTTGTTAGATTCCCACAACTTAATGTGTATTTATGTCATGACAGTTTAGTAGACATTTGAAAACAAATACATATAAATTGGAAGAGAAAATAATATTTTTTTTTCACTCTTAAAGTTAATGGTTTGCCTGTGCCTGCTGGATACTATACATAGTAATACTTGGTAATCAGATTGGACATTACCACTCTCATTTCTTGTCTCATGTTGATTTTCACATGGTACTTAAAAAAAAATTGTGGCAACTACTCCCCAAAATCCCACTTCACAAAGATATGTCATTGAAAGGAATGTTGCTCAACCTAATGTTGAAATTGAACTTCTTTTAGCTAGTAGTTTGTACAGTGTCTGACGGATGTTGGGTGCTACTGTTTATCTCAAATTGAAGATACCCCATGGCTCCTGTATGACTTGACTTATGATGCTCTGGCTGCCTCAGTGCACTGTTTGGGAACCATAGACTAGATACTTCTGCCCAGTTTCTATTGTAACCAGTGGTGTGCATTTTAAGATTATTGCTTTGTTTTGTTTCTGTTTTTGTTTTGTTTTGTTTAGGACTGAACCATGGGGCTTGAACTCACAACCTCCAGATCAAGAGTTGCATGCTCTTTTGACTGACTGAGCCAGCCAGGTGCCACCAGTAGTGTGCATTTTAAAAGTTATTGTTAAATAAAGTTTGTTGGTCCTTCCACTCTCCAATTGAGTTCTCATTTAAGATTTACTTGAGGGGCGCCTGGGTGGCTCAGTCGTTAAGCGTCTGTCTTCCACTCGGGTCATGATCCCAGGGTCCTGGGATTGAGTCCCACATCGGGCTCCCTGCTCAGCGGGAAGCCTGCTTCTCCCTCTCCCACTCTCCCTGCTTGTGTTTCTGCTCTCGCTGTCTCTGTCAAATAAATAAATAAAATCTTAAAAAAAAAAAAAAAAGATTTACTTGAGAATAGATTATGTGATTATGAAATGTGGCAGGAAAGAGGCCTGTCTCCCCACCCCCCAAGAATATACCATTCCTTTATTTTTTTATTTTTTATTATTTTTTTTATACCAATCCTTTAAAAATGTTCTGTTTCTCTGTTGAGTACGGAATGATATTTATTATGATTTTTTAAATGAGAAAACTTTTTTGTCCTCTGTATTAGAGTGACAGCTAGTGATAGCACTTTTGATTTTGTTTAAAGACAATAGTCCAGTGTGGGTTTTCCCCTGATACTTAGTAAACATACATACTCTTTGATTTGGACAGCGGTATGTAGGACTGAATTATGTCCTTCCCAGTCTTTCACCTTGGAGGCAGAAGGTGGAATTATTTCCTATATATTTTGGCTGCTCATTTTCTAACACCTGACATTCATTCTTTCTTTCTTTTTTTCCTAAGATTGATTTATTTATTTTAGAGAGTGCATGAGTGGGGGGAGGGACAAAGGGAGGGGGGGAGCAGACTCCCCGCTCAGCAGGAGCCCAAGGTTGGGGGGGGGGACTCAATCTCAGGACCCTGAGGTCATGATCTGAGCTGAAACCAAGAGTTGGGACGCTTAACCGACTGTGCCACCCAGGCGCCTCAACAACACCTGACATTCTAATCCTGAGTCTGAACTTTCACTTTCACTTTAAAGCTTTGCTCTTTTATTATTATTTTTGATATTGAAGTCTAGTTGATACAGAATGTTACATTAGTTTCAGGCGTACAGTATAGTGATTCCACAGTCTGTATGTTATAGAGTGCTAACCACAAGTGTGGCTACCATCTGTCCCCACACAACTACCATCGACTATATTCCCTATGCTGTACCTTTCATCCCTGTGGTTTATCCACTCCATAATTGGAAGCCTGTACCACCTACTCCTCTTTACCCATTTTGCTTAACCGCCCATCCCCCTCCCCTTCTCCCCTCTGGCACCCATTAGTTTTGTTCTCTGTATTTATGAATCTGTTTCTTTCTTTCTTTTTTAAAGATTTTATTTATTTATTTGACAGAGACACAGCGATAGAGGGAACACAAGCAGGGGGAGTGGGAGAGGGAGAAGCAGGCTTCCTGCTGAGCAGGGAGCCCGATGCGGG
Organism: Halichoerus grypus; assembly: GCF_964656455.1. Taxonomy (NCBI): domain Eukaryota; kingdom Metazoa; phylum Chordata; class Mammalia; order Carnivora; family Phocidae; genus Halichoerus; species Halichoerus grypus. Next base: position 60,702,181 of record NC_135724.1, read on the forward strand.
GCTCGATCCCAGGACCCTGGGATCATGACCTGAGCCAAAGGCAGACGCTTAACGACTGAGCTACCCAGGCGCCCCTATGAATCTGTTTCTTATGGTCTTCAGATTTTGGTCTCATCTGGAGGTTGATTTTACAGATTGCATTGTCAGTTTCCCGAACTGACTTTAGTTTGTTTTCTTGTCATTAGTTGTGTGTTAGATGTCAGCATTGAAAAGGCATTCATATGTTCATTTTCATTGTAATGAACTTCAGAATTTTACATTTTTATATTTTCTTTTACACATATATCTTGTCTTAGGTATATTGCTTTAATCAGTGACACTGAGAATGTTGGGAAGCTGAGTGGAAAACATGAAATCACTATGTCATTCAGCGAATTTCTGTGAGTGGCATGTGGGACTCTAATTAAATGTTTGTTTGGATGAGAAACTAAAGATTAAGTTTGATAATATATAAGAAGGGTACAGAAACAATAACTCACATAAAGAATAAAATCTCTACTAAATACAGGCCTAAACAAATGTTAGTAGATTTTAAAGGACTAATTATATAACAGCTGAATTGGATGGCAAGTGGCGTGTGGGGACGTGCATGAGAAATTGTTGTCAAGCCTGTAAATGTGAATACTAGTTTGCATTTCCTGGGCACAGGTCATAAACCTCAAACATACTATCATGGGAGGAATTTCACTGCTGATGATATGAACGCTAAACCTTATCTGCTTCATCTGAAGGATTATATCTGTCCCATTTTGTTGATAAACTTAAAACATGTTTTTCTTGGACAATAATATTAATATTTTAAGAAAAATCCCCTTTTCTTTATTTCTTTTTAATTTTTTAAAAATTTATTTATTTGAGAGAGAGAGAGAGAATGTGTGTGTGTGCAAGTTGGGGGAGAGGCAGAAGGAGAGAATCTCAAGCAGACTCCCCGCTGAGCATGGAGCCTAACATGGGGTTCAATCTCAGGACCCTGAGATCATTACTTGAGCTGAAATCATTCTCGGACACTTAACTGACTGAGCTCCCCAGGTGCCCCTTTTATTTGATTTTAAAATAGGATTGGCAGTATTCTTTTTGTAAGACATGATTTTTTAAAGTTTTTCTTAAAGATTCATTTATTTGAGAGAGAGAGCATGAGCAGGGGGAGGGGCAGAGGGAGAAGTAGACTCCTCGCCAAGCAGGGGAGCCTGATGCGGGACTTGATTCCAGGACCCGGGGATCATGACCTGAGCCGAAGGCAGACGCTCAACTGACTGAGCCACCCAGACACCCAATTTTTTTTTTTTGTTTTAAAATTGTATCAGAAAAATTCGTAAGATAGTTTAAGATATCAAATAGTACTCGTGCAGAGACCGTTGTCCGTAGAAGACCTGCCTGCAATGTCCGTCCTTGGCTGGTGTTGGAGAACTTGACTGTTAAGTTTCCTACAGTATGTAAAACTTTTCCTAAATTAGAATAGTGGCTTACTGTGTCTTACTGTTGGTAAAAGCAGTGTGGTTTCTGCTGAATACCTGCTTTCTTTCTGGGAGTCTGGAATTCTCCTACATGCTAGGCTCCACAAAGACCTTGGAGTTGTCTGGCAGGAGTTGTCCGGCAGACAGCACTTCACGTGTTACTGTTGTAGAAGAAGAGTTCAGCTTGTTTCTCTGACCCCACTGCAGGAAGATTCTTGGAAGCTTGAGCCTGGGTGTCCCCTGGACTACTCTCCGCTTGCCTTTTCCTTTGCTGTTTTTGCTTTGTATCCTTTCATGTAATAAATATCAGCCATGAGTGTGACTCTGTGCTGAGTTATGGGGGTCGTGCGGTGACCTTGGAGGCCCCCCAATACAGTACTGAAAAACAGTGTAAAACCCTGGTAAAACCCTGTCTCATTCTTGCACCCCCCAGTCTTATTTTTTTCCTTTTCGTGATTTCTTTCGGTATTTATTTTCTTATTTGTAAATGATATACTTAAACTGCCTTTTTTTTTTTTTTTAAAGATTTTATTTATTTATTTATTAGAGAGCGAGCGAGAGAGAAATAGCATGAGAGAGGAGAGGGTCAGAGGGAGAAGCAGGCTCCCCGCCGAGCCGGGAGCCCGATGTGGGACTCGATCCCAGGACCCCGGGATCATGACCTGAGCCAAAGGCAGTCGCTTAACCAACTGAGCCACCCAGGCTCCCTTTTTTTTTTTTTTTTTTAGGATAACAGTTTTAGTTGTGGTGTATTAACTGGGTGTTATGGTAGGCGACGATTTAGGTCTGATAGGCTTTCCTGAATTCCTTCCCTTTAGCCCTCTGATATAATCATGCGTATCACAACGTTTGATTGAATCAATGTTCATTGACTGGACAAATACTACGTAATGCTGAGCCAGGCAATAGACTACAATTTCATTTTCTTATCTACTTTTTTTCTTTTCCTAATGGTTAATGGTTATCTCTTATTTTTAATTTGTTTTTCTATTCTGTTCCTATGACAGGTTTATTCCAAAAGCTCCAGCAGCTCTTTACCAGATCTTACTGTTCTTTTCCACATGGTCAGAGGTCTGTAAATCCCACTGTCCTCGGGAGCTCTTCTTCCTCCTGTGTCACTGTGAACTGTGTCACTGGTTGGTCACAGGCCTACTTTTCCCAGGGCTGCCTTTGCTGCTTTCCAAGGTTGCACTCAAATCATTGGGATTCTTGAGAAAGTGACACTGTGTGTCTGAAAATGTCTTTATTCTACCTATGTGCTTGAATGGTTGTTGGAACTAATTTTCTTTCAGAGTTTAGAAGCTGTTTCCTTTATTCTCTTTCAATTTCCAGTGTTCCTGTTGGCAAGTTGTCCCTGATCCTTTGTAAGTGCTCTTCCTGGAGGAATCTATTTTAGTATCCTCTTTCTATCCCATTGTGCTCTAAAACTTCATAATGTGCTTTGGTGTGGGTATCTTCATTTATGGTGTGGCGTGCTTAGTGGTCTCTTGTGATCTGAGCACTTGTCCTTTATTTTTTAAGCTTTAAATAATTTTTATTATACTTTCACTTTAAACTAGTAATAAAGGTGCTCAAATCAGATGAATTTTAATTTCATCGTACAGTCTTATGCGTCTTCCTCCCTAGGATTTTTCTTTTTATGTTTTATCAAAGTTTCCCAAGGCTGAAGTAATTTTACCAGTCACAGAAGAAGAAGAATACCATCTCAGATCAGCTGAGATGGCAGCTTCTGTTATTTTGCCACTGATCTTGGTTAGCCAAGTCCTGATTGTGTAGACCACTGTAATTTCAACCCAAGCCTTGGGGCATTAGGCAGAGTCCCTCCCCCCCCTTTTTTTTTTAGAATTTATTTATTTATTTGAGAGAGAGAGAAAGAGAGAGCCAGGGCACATGAGAGGGGGAGGGTCAGAGGGAGAAGCAGACTCCCTGCTGAGCAGGGAGCCTGATGTGGGACTTGATCCTGGGACTCCAGGATCATGACCTGAGCCAAAGGCAGTTGCTTAACCAACTGAGCCACCCAGGTGCCCAGAGTCCCTTTTTGTAATAAAGGTTTGTCCTTTAATTCTGAGAAAATTTCTATGTCATTTGAAGAATAAAATGTGTGTGCAGATACTGTTCACAAAATTTGGCATTCCCAAATAGCAGGTTAATACTGGGTAGAGGTTCAGTATGTAATATATTAATGAGCCAGTATTTGGATTCTCTTGTAGAGATTTAGGTTGGAGACTCTTAGTTTACAGCTTATTTTTAAAAACTATAAAAACAGGGAAAAGCTGCTTCTGAATTTTAGCTTGGTATTTATGAATAAAGAACATTTATAAAATGCTGAATTTGTTTGACTTGTAAACTAGTTCAGCAGGTTATTGGTTTTCTGGAATAGGTCTTTTTCTGTGTCGATATTGTCAAGTTTAATAAACCATTACAGTTACTCTTGAAAGCTTATTTTGGGAGACTTTAATTTAGCAATCTTTCTTTGTTCCCTACTTATATTACTTTGTCCTTTTGCATGGGTGAGTGATTCTTATTACATGTACAAGACTATTTTAAGAATAAGTATATCCTAGTTCTTTGGAGAAAAAGTGAATGTTTTTATGCCACTGTTTAGCTAAGTTTGAGTCTAGTTTTATGAAACTTTTTTTTTTTGCTTCAATTATAACTGTCATAAAAGTGCTTTCCACTTTTAACTTAGTACTTCTTGTCAGATACTGCAGAAGTAATGTTGTTTACCTTTAGTATAGTGCAACTCCTGCATCTGTACTGTATTTTATATGCCACATATATACTTTAATATTTTAATGTTTGTGCATTAATATTTTCAATTTGTTTAACCACTTTGCTGCTAAGATTTTGCCATCCCATGCCCATTTTTTCCTTTACAGTTTTAAACAAGTTTCTTCATTAAAAACTATGGTGGTGAAAAAAACCCATTTTTTAAAAAGATTTTATTTGAGAGAGAGAATGAGAGAAAGAGAGAGAGCATGAGAGGGGAGAGGTCAGAGGGAGAAGCAGACTCCCCGCTGAGCAGGGAGCCTGACGTAGGACTTGATCCCGGGACTCCGGGATCATGACCTGAGCCGAAGGCAGTTGCTTAACCAACTGAGCCAGCCAGGCGCCGAAAAAGACCCATTTTTTTACCTGCAGTTCTCTCTGGAGAGAAATTACTCTTTTATACAGGAACCAGCCACAGGCTTTCATTTAGGAAAGATTAAAAGAGACATTCCTGTTGTAGTGATTTGGGGTATGGAGGTGGTGGGATGTTTATGGTAGAGGTGGGAATAGCAACATTTGAAAAGGAAGATCTGTATGTTTTAATGGCTCATGATCACAGTCATCTCTATATAGCATCCATGGCTTTTCTCCCTTCTGAGAGATTTTATTGAGATATAATTGATACTCAGTGAAATATATAGTTTAGTAAGTTTTAACAAATGTGTACATACATATAGCCCACATGCCTGTTAAGATACAGCACATAGCTGTCAACCCAGAAAATTCTCTCCTGCTATTTTATCCTCAGTGCCTGCTTCTGCCCCACACCCCCACAACCACAGTTTTAAATTCTTTTGACAGAGGTAAGTTTCCTTGTTTCAGAACTTCATATAAACAGAATCATACTATGTGATCTTTTGTGTCTAGGTGTGCTGACTTGAGATTCATCTGTTTTGTTGTGTGTATGAGTAGTTTGTTCCTTCTAAAAAATGCTGATATTTAAAAAATGCTAATATGAGTATATTGTAGTTTATCTAGTCTCTTGTTGATGAAAATGTAGACGTTTCTAGCTTTTATGAATAAAATTACTCTGATCATAAGTCTTTGTGGATATGTTTCCATTTCTCTTGGGTAAATACTCAGTAGTGGAATTGCTAGGTCATATAGTAGGATTTAACAAAAGATATTGCCAAACGCTTTTCCAAAGTGGTTAAACTTAACATTCCCACCAGCAATGTATTAAACTTCCTGGTGTCCCACATGTTCACCAGTGTTGGGAATGATCTCATTCCATTTAAATTTTAGCCATTCTAGGTGGTGTTTTTTCATAGTTCACCATGGTTTTAATTTGCATTTCTTCAGTGTTTAGTGAGATGGAGCTTTTTTCATGGGCTTCTTGACCAGTCATATATTTTTCTTTGTAAATTGTTGGCTCAACTCTTTTGCCCATTTTTTCCCCTGGATTGTCTTTTTATTGTTGAATTGTAAGGAGTTCTTTATATATTATGGATATAAGTTTTCTGTCAGATATATATTCTGTAAATGTCTTTTCCAAGACTGGCTTGACTATTCATTTTCCCAATAGTGTTTTTTAATGAGCAGAAGTTTTTACTTTTGATAAGGTTCAATTTTTCCACCTTTAATGTTATAGTTAATGTTTTCTGGTCCTGTCTGGGAAATTCTTAACCCGATGCCTCAAAAATCTGTTTTTCTTTAGAAGTTTTACAGTTATTAGCTTTTAAATTTTGTGTGTATGATTTATCATGAATTACATTTTGTGTATGATGTGATGGAGTGGCTTGAGCGTCTCTTTTTTTTTCACATGGTTATCCAACACTATTTGTTGAAGACTTTTCTTTCCCCCATGAATTCCTTTGGAACCTTTATTGAGAATCAATGGACTATATACATGTGGGTCTCATTCTGCATTTTGTTTGGTTCCACCAACCTGTTTGTCTTTCCATACTTCAGTACCATACCATCTTGATTTAATAACTGCACTTTTTCAAGATGGTTGTGGCTGTTCTAAGTTTTGTGCGTTTCTAAAAATTTTAGGATCAGCTTGTCAGTTTCTTTCAAAAAGCTTGCTTTTTTTAAGCCTTATTGATGTATAATATACATGCTATAAAATGCACCCAGTTGGAAGTGTACAGTTCTTTGTGTTTTGACAGTTGTGAATACCTATGAAACCATCACCACAATCATTATGTAGAACATTTTATCACCCCCAAAATTCTCTTATACTTCTTTGCATTCACTTTCCTGGCTGACCACATCTGGTCCAACAGCATTCCCTCACTACAGATTAGTTTTGCTTGTTTTAGAATTCCATATATATGGACTCATGCAATGTGTATTTTTTTGTGTCTGGTTCTTTGGTTCATTGTTTTTGAGACTCATCTGTATTGTTGTGTCTATCAGTTCATTCCTTTTTATTGCTGAATAATATTTCATCATAAGGGTATGTCATAATTTGTTAACTTTTGCTTGTTAATAGATATTTGGGTCATCTCCAGTTTTTGTCTATTGTAAGTAAAGGTACTACGAACTTTCATTGACAAGTCTTTGTGTGCGCTTACATTTTCATTTCTCTTGAGTAAATACCTGGAAGTGGAATTGTTAGGTGATAAAAGTGTATGTTGGGACACCTGGGTGGCTCAGTCGGTTAAGTGTCTGCCTTTAGCTCAGGTCATGATCCCAGGGTCCTTGGATCGAGCCCCGCATCAGGCTCCCTGCTCAGTGGGGAGCCTGCTTATCCCTCTCCCTCTGTTTCTCCCCCTGCGTGTGTGCATGCTCTCTCTCTGACAAATAAATAAATAAAATCTTAAAAAAAGGTGTATGTTAATTTTACAGGAAGCTATTAAGTACTTTCCCAAAGTGATTGTACAGTTTTACCTTACTGTCAGTAACATGAAAATACCAGTTGCTCCACATTCATGTCAATGCTTGGTACTGGCAATTATTTTAATTTTAGTGATTGTAGTAGGTATATAGGAGATAATGTGGTTTTAATTTGCATTTCCTTAAAGAATATAATGATACTGAGCATGTTTTCATGTGCTTTTTGATTGTGTATTTTCTGTGGTGAAGTATCTGTATCTTTTGCTTGCTGTTATTATTTGCTCATTATTTTTTAATCGGTTTGGCTTATTGATTTGTAAGATAATATGTATCTTGTAGATTGATTGTATATATACACGTGCATGTTTTTTCCCTAAAGAAATGAGTTCTTTGTCAGATTTATGTATTACAAATATTTTCATCCAGTATGTGGCTTGTTGTTTAATTTTCCTAATTTAATTTTCTTTCAGTATGTAGATGGTTTAACTTTTGATGAAATCTCATTTATCAGTTTGTTCTTTTATGGTTTGTGCTTTTTGTGTCCCAGCTGAGATATTTTTGCCTGTATTTACTTGTTTTGTCATTTACTGAGTTCTGTGATAATGATAACTGGATTTGTCTATTTCTCTCCTTGTAGTTCTGTCAATTTTGCTTCATGTATTTGAAGTTCTGTTATTAGGCGTGTACATGTGTACAACTGCTTCATTTATGATTGTGGAGATGTCCTTTATTTCTGGCAGTGCTTCTTGTCTTGCAGTCTGTTTTGTCACCTTTCTGATGTTATGTGTTTGTATGGTGTATCTTTTCCATTCATTTGCTTTTAACCTCTCTGTATCGTAATTATCTTTAAAGTGGTGGATCTCTTATAAACAGCATTATTGTTGAATCTTGCTTTTTCGTGCAGTCTGAGTATCTCTGCCTTTTTTTTTTTTCCAAAGATTTTATTTATTTACTTGACAAGGAGAGCAAGAGCACAAGCAGGGGGAGCAGCAGGCAGACGGAGAGGGAGAAGCAGGCTCTTCATGGAGCAGGGAGCCCGATGCGGGGCTGGATCCCAGGACCCTGGTATCATGACCTGAGCTGAAGGCAGCCACTTAACTGACTGAGCCACCCAGGCGCCCCTATCTCTGCCTTTTTATTGGAATGCTTAGTCCATTGCCTGTAATGTAATTATTGGTTTTAATTCTAAATTGCAGTTTGTTTTCTGTGTAATTAATCTTTTCTTTGGAGGTTTTCTTTTCTCCTCTTTTGCTTCTGGCTTCCCATGTGGTGTCCATTGACACTGAAGTGGGATAGCCTCATTACCACTGGGTGATGGTGAAAATCCTGACTCTTCACTAGGCCTCCTCTGAGACTACCCAGCAGGAATGGAGTGGGGCTTAGTTACTTACAGTTTGGGGGTGGAAGTCCAGATTCTTCACATGGTCTCCGTTGACACCCTTGTAAGAGCCCAGCCTTCTTACCAGCTGGCAGGTGTGAAAGGCCCAGCTCTCTACCTGGGGCACCCCGTGAGGGTGCAAATCTAATCTCCCTCTTAGTGGTGTGGTTGGGGGCAGGGCTACAGATTTTTCCTGGTATTTGCCTCGAGCTATTTACTAACTCCACTATTACCTAAAAGTTTTGTCTTGCAGGGCAGCCCCTTTCCTGGTCCTTTGGCTAGAGAGAGGAGGCTTTTGTTGTTTCATCTATGCCCATCAGTGTTTCTGGGTTTTGGATTTCGTGAGCTCCAAGTCTGGGATGTAGAGACAAAAAGGAAACTCCGGGATCTCCCAACTCTGTTGTTCTTAGAATCCTGAGGTCCCTAAACTACCAGCTTTCTTCTCTACCTGTCAGTCTGCTGTCATTTTTTTTTTTTATTATTCTAATATCCAGGATTTTTAGTTGTACTTACCAAGAGGAGTGGGGATAAGTAGTCTTTCTTCAAATGTTTACAAATTTACATCAGTTTTTCTGTTGCCTTAGAAGTAGGAATTTTTAATTTTTGTTTTATTTTCTTACCTTTGGCTTCAAATTTACCATGGACCCTCTGAGGCCTCTTCTGCCCTTTTATTTGATGAAGTTTAGGTTTGCTGTGGCTCCCCAGTGCTCCAAACAGTGTGTCCTAATGGAAATGTGCTGTTGATTTTATTTTTTTTTTATTTTTTTTTTTAAAGATTTTATTTATTTATTTGAGAGAGAGAGAATGAGAGAGAGCGAGTACATGAGAGGGGGGAGGGTCAGAGGGAGAAGCAGACTCCCCGCCGAGCAGGGAGCCCGATGCGGGACTCGATCCAGGGACTCCAGGATCATGACCTGAGCCGAAGGCAGTCGCTTAACCAACTGAGCCACCCAGGCGCCCCGTGCTGTTGATTTTAAATCATCCTGCATTCAGGCCTTCACCCCTTCATGTATGCTGTTAGCTGCTGCCCTTCCTTCTATTCATTCCCAACTATAGGGGAAGCAAGTCAACAAATATTTGTCTAGAGTAGTTTTTGCAGGATAATCTATTGAATGCTTTATGAACAAACCTGTCTTCATCATCAGTCTAGGATGGAAACTGAGTAATGGTAATAAATGAACTGGGAGAACATGTGCATGTAGGCGTAAGTTACAAAATGCTGCAGGACAGGAGAGAATGACCCAAATCTGTATGGCATTTGGTTGTACCTTTTCCTGCCCTTACTCCTCTTACTGCCAGTTTTTTCCTGGCTTTGGAATTAGTGATGACTCGGCTCCCACATCAAGGCTGACGTCCTCAGCTGGGCACTCAGTTGGCATTCAGTTCAGGACCTACCTTGTCTTTCCATGCCTTTCCTATCCTTCTTCCCAGGAACTGCTCCCATCAGACAGGCTTGCTGCCATCCCACAAATAAGCCCTGTTGGTTCTGCTTGTGTCTGTACCACGCCATTCCTCCTGGCATGCACGTACTCTCTTCTGGGTGTTAGACATGAAGGGCAGTGTAGTGTATGCTCCAGGGTAGATCCCGGTTTTACTTCTTGCTGTGTGACTTAGGGTAAGTTACTGTGGCCCTCTGAGCCGTGGCTCCCCTGTTTGTGAACATGGAGAAGTACTTCTTTTCTCACAGGATGTACTAAGGAAGTTAATGTATGTGAATGTTGCTGAAGCCACAGGAATTCAAATAAAATAAAATTTGGGTTCCATTGCTTTGTTTCCTTAATTAAAATGTAAGGCTAAGGGTCACGTTCATTTCTTCTAGTCTTTGTCTCATCAGCAGTACACAATATGTTGAGAACATGGAAGAAACTAATTAGTTCATTAAGTAAATGTTTGAGTACCTCCTGTAAATGCCCTGTGTTGTGTTAAATGCTGGAGCTCACAGATTTGCTGGACAGGACAGATGGGTGCGCAGGCAATTAAAATAGCACAGTGCGTGCAGTGCTAGAGGTGTGTTCCGGAGATTTTGGGAGCACAGAAAAGGAGTGATGAGGGAGGATTCCTGGATAAAGTGTTGCTGGTAATTGTTCCTGGGTTTTTTGTTTGTTTGTTTTTCAGAACAGCTTTATTTAGGTATAATTTACATACCATAAGATCCACCCACTTTAAGTGTGTAAATCAGTGATTTTTAGTAAATCAACCGGTTTGTGTAACCATTACCACAATCCAAATCTAGGCCGTTTCCATCACTTCCAAAAGATTCCTCATACCCGTTTTCAGGCATCGTGGTGAAGGATGGGTGTGAATTGGCCATGCAGAAGTGCGGGAAAGGGAGGGCTGGCTTCCCGGGAGTGAAGATAGCGTGCACAAAGCCAGGGGAGCATAAGACAGAATGGCTCAGTGTGGAAGGCATGCCTATAAGCGGGTTTATTTCTGTAGTTTACAGGTTTGCTCCTTCCTGGCAGCTGTGTTCTGGCTTCCTCGGTCCTTGGAGCTCAGTTTCCTTACCTGTAATGTGTAACTGTCACGCTGTTGGGCTCTAGCTTCCCCTAAACTCTCTAATCCTGTAACTGTCAAAACTTATGATGCCTTTGGTTGAAGAGAAAATAGCCTGTTCTTCTAAAAAACAATAGCCAAACAGAAAAACAGAAGAATTAGAGTGATGCTTATAGATCCTTTAATGGAACTTTCTGCCCTTTTTTAGGTTTTCCTTATTATATTAGCAATAATGCATACTGGGTAGAAAAATTGTGAAATGCAGGAAGATAGGAAGAAAACATAGGTCACTTATAATCTTATCATTCAGAGATAATTATTAACATTCTCTTGGTTCTTAGGAGGTTTTTTTTTTTGTTTTTTTTTTTTAAAGAGAGAGAGAGAATGTGCATGTATGGGAGCAGGGGAGGGGAGGGGCAGAGGGAGAGGGAGAGAAAACCCCAAGCAGGCTAGACGTCCAGCACAGAGCCTGATGCAGGGCTCAATCTCACGACCCTGAGATCATGACCTGAGCCGAAATTAAGGGTCAGATACTCAACTGACTGAGCCATCCAGGCACCCCGTTCTTAGGATTTTTTTGCATGTGTGTTTAAATACTTAAATATTGATATTGTGCTATAAATAAAGTTGTTTTTCCCCACATTATTAAATAGTATCAAAAACATTTTAAATGCTGCAGGATTTTTGTGAAATTAAAACACGGCCTGTGCATTTTTTTTAAACAATAGTAATAAAAGTAATAAAAAGACATGGTAAATTTCAAACTATGTAGAAGGAATAAAAAAAGAAATCTTTCTCTCCCTCCCATTTTACCACTTCCAAGAGTTAACAGTAGTTAACTGTTTCTTACATGCTTTCAGAAATTGTGTGTATTAATTTATATTCCATTATGTGGATAAATCATAATTTGATCTTTTATGGATAGCCATTAAGATTATTACGTTTTTGCTTTTACAGTGCTGAAATGAATATTTTCATGGGCACGTCTTTGAATTCTTACAAAAGTATATCTGAAGGATCAATTCCTAAAAGGAATGCGTGGATCAGGGAGCACATTTCGTATTTTGATAGATATTGCCAAATTGCTTTTCAAAAAAGATTGTGCTAATTTATACTTCTATTATTAGTAGATATTCTCATGAGTCCCTCTTTGCTTATATCTTTACTAACATTGGGTATTATGTACTTCTTTGTTCTTTGCCAGTCAGATGTTAGAAAAATGGTAACTCACTGTTTTAGTTTATGCTTTAAAAATTAGAATTGTACTTGAACATTATTTTCGTATGGATATTAGTCATTTTTCTATGAGTTACATCATATCCTTGGTGTAGGTATCTTGAATTGTTCGTATTTTTACTGATTTGTAAGAACTATTTGCTGTTTAAACAGCTTAGCTAATGCAAATTGCAATTTTTTTTTTTTTTTTTTTTACATTTGCTTGTCTTGACCGTGTTCATGGTCAGATTTATTGGTCTTGTCATTTAGGGCTTAGGGACTTTTTAAATTGCAAAATTACCTTAAAAAGTAAGTGCAGAGAGAACCAAGTGATTCTAATAGTTTTCCAAGTGAGTACCATAAGGATATTAAAGAGGAATAAGAACTAATCCAAGTAACTTTTGAACACTGTATGTAGACTGCTTAACCTCTGACTCAGGAAGAAAAAGTGAACAGATCTTGAGTTCTTACTGTGTTTGTCCTTTGCAGTGTCCATTCTAGTGAATCTGTTGTATTTTAGGATTGAGCAAATAAGGGCTCCCTTGTTTCTTTCAGTATAATTGCAGTACAGAATAAAATAGTTATTATCAACACACAAACGACTTAATATCATGCAATAAAGAACTATAATTAAGAATCTATAATTGTGTGAATCATCAAATATATCCCTACAATTATTGTAAATTTTAATTATGATTCTGAACTATTCACGTGTAGCTATATAAGTTGTCTTTGTAATTTATTATTTGTAGTTGTTCATAACCTAAAGGAAAATAGTAAGATTTTATGTTGGATAGAGCAATTAAAATGAAACCCCTTATAATGGGAACTTCTTTGTAAAAGGAACTCTGTATACTACTTTGAGAACTCTGATTTTAATTTGGTTTATTTTTCTAATACTTAAAGATGGTATTGCATTCTATGAAAGCTCTTTGAGAACTGAAATGTGTGATGAAGGGAATATAACTTGAGATGATAAAATGAATATTTTTAAAGAGGGGTCGTGAAGAGAAATATTTTTTATTTGTAAATGCAGGATTACTCACTGTGTTTTGTGTGTGTGTGTGTGTGTGTGTGTGTGTGTGTGTGTGGTGCCTTTGTGTTTTGGTTGGTATTGATGACCTTTTCTCCCTATGTGCAGGTGTAATGGATAGGTAACAGAGAAACCCTCCTCACTGTCTCGTCAGGGAGGCAGAATGACTGAGTGCTTCCTGCCCCCCACCAGCAGCCCCAGTGAACACCGCAGGGTGGAGCATGGCAGTGGTCTTACCCGAACCCCCAGCTCTGAGGAGATCAGCCCTACTAAGTTCCCTGGTTTGTACCGTACTGGCGAGCCCTCGCCTCCCCACGACAGCCTCCATGAACCTCCTGACATAGTGTCTGATGATGAGAAAGACCATGGGAAGAAAAAAGGAAAATTTAAGAAAAAAGAAAAAAGGAGTAAGTGCCATTTTTCCCTATGCTTTTGATATATTTTAGATAAACTCTTACTTTAATCCTGTGTACCTATCTTCTGGGAATATGTCCAAAGACTCTTGTTTGACATTTTCTGTTCTTTACTTTTTTGGGTCTCAATTTTTGTATACTAGTTGTATTTTAGAGTCTTACTCTTGAAAATAAAAATACCAAATTTCCAGAAATGGTAAAGTTTTTTGGTGGAAGTTTCTTATATTGGTTATTTTAAATAATATATAAGAAGTAGATACTGGAATTTTACTTACATAGAATATTACTTTCTTGGCTAGGTTGTGTAAGCCAGTTAGGGTACTACACTTTATTGGAACTGTGAAAAAAGTAGTTACTTGTTTGTCTTAGGCAAATGCCATAATGCATTCTATTTATAGTTCCTATTCAGTAGGAAAGATGAATTGTTTAAGCATAGCTCTTTAGTATGTTAAAAGCAGATCAGGTGAGTTATTTTAAGTATTGCTTTATTTTGAGTTTTATGGTATTTTTAATTTGTTTTTTGAAGCATAACATTGAGGTTAGAATGCACAAATTATAATTTGAATGACTTATCACAAAATGGACATATGTCCTTGTAATTATAAACATCTGGAAATAGGGTGTTATCAGCACCATAGAAATTCCCTTTCATTATCCCTTCAAGGGGAATCTCCCACCCTTCCCAAAGGTAAGCTTATTTCAGCATAGCTTGAAACTGCCTGATTTTGAATTTATCTAAATGAAAGTATATTTCCTTTTGCATCTAGTTTCTTTTTCCCAGTTATATTTGTTAGATTCATCCATGTTGTTCCATGTGGCAGTAATTTGTTCATTTTTATTGGTGGATTTTGTTTCATTGCATTAATATACTAGAATTTACTCTGCTGTTGTTCATCATTTGGGTTGTTTTCCATTTTTGGCTCATGAATAGGGCTTCTGTGAGTGTCATTGTAGGTATTTATACATTTCTGTTGTGTATGCCTGGGAGTGGAGTTGCTCTCTTATAGGCCATGCTCATTTTAGCATTAGTCGATCCTGCACAAAACAATTTTCCAGAGTGGTTGTACCAGTTTACACTCACACAAGCAGTGTCTGAGAACTACATTGGCTTTATATCATGGTATCATGCCCTTAGGGTTTCTGCCCTTATGGATGGTGTGGAGTTTGTGGTATTTTAAATAGAGGGTAATTTGTGAAATATTTTTAATCTTTGTTATGAAATAGCTTGTAAGGCAGCTGGCTAAAGAAAAGAATAGGAGAATTCTATTTGGAGACGGCGAAACCAAGCTAGGATAGCTCTAATATGATATCAAGCAAGTATCAGTGTGGAAACCAAGGCTCGTGATGTGGAGAAATGGGCTGATACATTTGGCCACCATCCAGAGATTAGGGAATCTTCTGGTTCTGTCCTCCACCCTAATGAGGTTTCAGTCCCTGCTGCAGTCTCCAGAAAGAACCTAACAGCTAGTGACAGGAGGGCGGGGTATGATCAGGGAAGGGCTGGAGCGTCCAAACAGCAGTGCCATTTGTGTCATGGTGTCAGACTGCTTCCAGTTACAGGGACCAAATATATGAAAAAAATCTAAAGTAAGAGGACATGGTCAGATGATGAAAAAACTCTCTATATTATGGAAGGACTCTTTCCATTAGCCCTCTCTGTAGATCCTTTGTGGTGTATTCATAATTTGGTTTGCTAAAGTTCCATCTAAAACCAGTTGTAAAGGTAACTGACACTCTGCATTTCCCCCTCTTGTGGTCAGGAGATGTCACTGCCGCATCTCGTTTTCCCGGAGCAGAAACCCGTTTCATTACTGGCAGTACCCAGGAGGGATTGGCCAGGAAGTGAAAAGTGAGGTAGCCAGTGCCTGGTAGCACTTTTTTTGGGGGGGGTCCTGTTTTTAGAAAGTTTATGGCTGGTTTGACATTAAACAGATAGATGACTTCTGTTTCCCGCTTTTCTGTGGCAGCTGAAGGCTATGCTGCCTTTCAGGAAGATAGCTCTGGAGATGAAGCTGAAAGTCCTTCCAAAATGAAGCGGTCCAAGGGAATCCATGTTTTTAAGAAGCCCAGCTTTTCTAAAAAGAAAGAGAAGGATTTTAAAATAAAAGAGAAACCCAAAGAGGAAAAACATAAAGAAGAAAAGCACAAAGAAGAGAAACATAAAGAGAAGAAGTCAAAAGACTTGACAGCAGCTGATGTTGTTAAACAGTGGAAGGAAAAGAAGAAAAAGAAGAAGCCAATTCAGGAGCCAGAGGTGCCTCAGATCGATGTTCCGAATCTCAAACCCGTTTTTGGAGTTCCCTTGACCGATGCGGCCGAGCGGACCATGATGTACGACGGCATCCGGCTGCCGGCGGTTTTCCGCGAGTGCGTGGATCACGTAGAGAAGTACGGCATGAAGTGCGAAGGCATCTACAGAGTTTCAGGTACTGGGGACGCTCACTTCTCTGTGGCGGGTTTTAAAAGTCACTTCCGTTTTTCAAAGGAAGGAAAATAATTGGCTTGTGAGGAAAACTGTGGCATGGGTCCTAAGTCTTCTTCATTTCCTCGATCCTTCCAGTTGAACAAAAATCCCCCACAGCACGCGGGCGTGTGTGTGTGTGTTGACAGTTTGCTTTTTTAATAATACTCCCCTCCATCAGGACGCTTTCCACACGAGTTGTTCACAGTTTGCCGCAGGCCGGCTGAGTCTAAGCGAAGCATATGAGTAGCATCCCTTCCCTCTGGTGCGCTCAGACTGGGCTTTATTCCTCTCACCTCCTGCCTCTCTGAGCCGGGCTCAGTGTTGTGAGGGAATGGAGCAGTGGGGAGGACGCTTCTTGGCCAGAAGACACTTACTGACACAATCCTATTTCCTGAGTTGGGCTAAGGGACATGCAAATGTTCTTTGCTAAATGTTTAGGCCCCAAAGGCGAATGCTTTTGTCAGCCACCTGCAGCTATTACATAGATTAGTGAAATTGATTTTTCCATTTATTTATGTTCCCTATGTGTGAAGATTTAAATTTCATATTTGGCAAGAATATAATTCATTCGGGTGTCTAAAATCAAGCAAAATGTTTACTATGATACTATTTAAAGGAAAAAGATTATGCTTCTTAAAGTAGTAGGCCCTTTGTACCGTATAGGATGGTAGTCCTGCCCTGTGGCAACATCTGTGCTCCAAATCATTACCTTCCTGTGATTCAGTTTCTTAATACTGGAGATCTCTTTTATAAAAGTTGTTGGTCACATGTTGGTCGTGATGAATCAAATCATACACATTTAGAATATAGAGAGATTACATGGAGTTTTTCCATTTATTTGGTTCATACACATTTTTAGAGGGCAGATTTGATATTTTTGATTTTTTTCGGAAGGGACAGGCATCTTTGGTAATTGGGGAACCCTTTACGTAGTCCCCTAGATAGCATGTCATCGTTGAAGAGTATTTTGGCTAACATGCTACCATTTTATAGAAAATAAAATCCACAAATTAGGCATTGAATTTGAATTTATAACTAGTAACACAAAAATAAACACATTTAAATGAATTTGAAAATTTGACTTTTAAAACTAATGATGAATTGATTTGTAAAGATTTAAACAATACTAACATAGCTGCTTCTCTCACATGAGTTTGATGGGCAGGAAGGAATTTTGTTTTAGGTGAAAGTTTCTCTGAAGAGTTTCTACAGTTTTGTTCAAAGGATTCTTTTGTCTTTGACCTATTTTTGATGTTTGCATTCTTTTGGAGAGTCAGAGTCACAGAACTCCTCTGTTTGTGTGTCAGAGCATTCAAACGGAGCTGTTCCCTTATCATTGACTCCTGGAGGCTGAGCTGCTACTTTGATCAATTTTTTATTATTTTTTAAGCTCTGACAGTGTGCTGCTGTAGATTAGAGTTTATGGCTGTGACTTTTCTGTGACTTTTCCTTCTTTGAATGCCCATAATAATACTGTTTTCTGTTGGAGATTTTTGGCTCTTGCTTATTCATATGTAAGTTCCAGTTTTAAAACAAATATATGTCATTTTGGATATGCTCTTTCTCTACCTAGGACATTTTATTTGAAGTGTCCAATTCTTAGAAAACATTTTGATAATTTCGGAGTAACAAAAAACCAAACACATATTTTAATTGTTTACTTGTGCAGTTTTCTGGGTAAGCACTATGGGGGAGAAAAATCAGATACATATAAATAGAGAGAGGAGGTATTTGCTAAGAATTTCACTTGAAGTTATCACTCACTATGTTTTACTCATATTGTCATAAAAATTAGAAAATGGGAATTACTGAGGCACCTAGGTGTCTCAGTTGGTTAAGCATCCGACTCTTGATTTTGGTTTAAGCATCTGACTCTTGATTTCGGTTCAGGTTGTGATCTCAGGGTTCTGGGATCGAGCCCCACGTCAGGCTCCACACTCAGCACCAGGTCTGCTTGTCCCTCTCCCTCTGCTCCTCCCCTCCCCCAAGTAAATAAATAAAGAAATAAATAAAATCTTAAAAAAACAAAAAAAGAAAATGAGAATTATTTTCTAACTTTTCTGCCTCAAAATGAAGATTATATAAAAATAAGCTTTATCTTCTTACTTTCATACTTAGAGTTACTGATTTTATTTTGTCAGTGCTGGATAATTTACAGACTTATTATAATGGAAGGTTTTCACATAAGATAAGGAACGCCAAAGCCCGGATGTAAGCACTATTGATTATAAAATGCTGTTCAGATGAGATGACACTTGAGTATTTGCATCAACCATTACAGTCTCTTGGCCTTAATCTGTGGCTTGTTTCAAATAATTGGCCTGAAGTTTTAAATATCAAGCTACAGGAAGCTACCTTGTACTTTTATGAGCAGTCACTGGCACTGAATCCACATCACTTACATGCAGATTGGACTAAGGACTTAAAAACTTATAAAATGTTTGAAAAACAGTCTTTTTGTGTGTCAGTGTTTCTTTCTGCCCAGTAAGAAAAGCAGAACAATTTGATTTTAGAAACCCAAGTTTCACTTTTTTTTGGTTGTTCCAGCTGTGTTCCAGATTAAGGAAACATAGAACAATTTGAACTTAGAAATTAGATGGGGATTATTTAATGGACAAGATTTTTCAAAGAGTGTGTTTAGATAGCAAACCCACCTTTTGCATTTATCATACAATGTATGCTTACCCACAACTTTTTGGACACATTTATAAATACTGAGTTATGTTTTACGTTGTCAGTCTTGTGACTTGTTAGAAAAGGCAGTTGGCCGCTCATGTGGAGCAAGATTTATGCTTGGATTGTAGTTGAATTTTTGCCTGAATTCTTATCTACCTAAATTTAAATTAAAAAAAAAATTGTCCCCTGAATCAACTGGCATGTTTTGAAACCTAAAATATTTTGTGATTGCTCTGACTTTTTTTTCTAAGTATTGAGTTTTCCCATCATCAGTTAGCTTTTGGTTGAATTCACCCTCACAGTGTAGTTTTTCATATTATTTTCTTTTATAGAGGAATTGTATGCACCTTGAGCAGATAAATACTTCATAACTAGAGGTTTGTTATTGTCAGATTGGCTCTCCTTAGATCTCCCCCTAGGAGTTGGTGCCATGGTGAAAAAAGCTGTGTTTGATTATTTTCTTCATATTCTCTTTCTCTTTGGAATTTGAATGTTTTTAGGAATTAAATCAAAGGTGGATGAGCTGAAAGCAGCCTATGACAGAGAGGAGTCTCCAAATTTGGAAGAATATGAGCCTAACACCGTAGCCAGTTTGTTGAAGCAGTATTTGCGAGACCTTCCGGAGAATCTGCTTACCAAAGAGCTGATGCCTCGCTTTGAGGAGGCTTGTGGGAGGAGCACAGAGAGCGAGAAGGTGCAGGAATTCCAGCGCCTGCTCAAAGAACTGCCAGAATGTAACTATCTTCTGATTTCTTGGCTGATCGTGCACATGGACCATGTTATCGCGAAGGAACTGGAAACAAAAATGAATATACAGAACATTTCTATAGTGCTCAGCCCAACCGTTCAGGTACATGGCCTTCTCTGCACACATGCCCTCTGATACTAACCCTGGGGAGTGTTGGAGACATTTTCTGTTGCTGAGTCACATACAAAGCAGTTAACCAGCAAATGTAGACAATAGATTAGCCTGAATATTGGTCTTTTTCTTTCAGAATATGGATAGTGTCATCATATGACCAGCATGTAGCTTTGTAATTTGAGTATTGTACAGTCTTTGCTGTGGGTTTCTAAACCAGTTTCTGATGACAGTGATCCGTCATGAATAGAGGAGGAGCCCATGGTACCCACAATTACAGAGTTCATCTATAGAATTTTAAAGATTTCATTTATTTTTTCCAATAGCATTATTGCTTCATTATATCATGTCCACATATCAGACTCAGGCACAAAGGGGCCTAACATCATTTGGTTTGGTCAGGGATTTAACCTGGTGATTTCATTCATGAAGATAGATCCTAGGGAAGGGTGTTAGAGAAATTTAATCTGAGGAGGCATTTCAGGGAACTGGGTATTGTGTTAAGTGGTGTCTCTTTACAACATAAATAGTTGGCCTTCATTTATTGCTGCTCACTTGGTGCTGGCACAGAGCATATATTTTCCTTCCATTAGAATTACTGATATTTTATTGAGGCCAGACACAAAAGACAAAAAAATGAAGTAATGGTTGTATTTTTATTTTAAGCTCTCTTTTTGGCCAATATACTAGGTTATTGTCAGCCATTGTTATAATGCACTGGTGTTGTAAGAGTGTCTTTTCTTACACTTTGATTGTTCATTGATTGTGTTTTGGAAGTAAAATCTTTCTCAGATTTCAGTTTGATCATTCAGACTAGTCAGGATTTCAGAATTTGGTAAATATGACATTGTTAACTTGATATTACTATAACAGGACAATAATTTCATAGAAGGTTCAAGTGTATTGTAAGTTTTAGGTAGACAGTAATTAATGTCCTGATCTCCTAGCATATGAACATCATATTTAAACACTGGCTGTGCAGATGTGCCCAGAAGGCGTTCGTTTCTGGAGTGAGGGTTCTTGTACTCAGCCCAGCTTGACAACTGCAAGTGCTCGTACTTCCTTCGTATTCCTCAGTGGATCCACTTGTGTGTTTTAAAAGGTCTCAAAATAACTTGAGAATAAAGAATATAAGATTTTTTAAATCAGTTAATATTATATTGCTAAAAAAGCAAATTGATGGTTAGCGACTTTTACATCCTTTTTCCTGTCCTTTTTTCTCCCCAGTTCCTTATGGTGCTTGAATACATGACTGAACTCCTACTACTTTTCCATTCTTTTCTTTCAATTGGCCACTAATTAGCAAGCATGTCTGGTCACTACTGAGGAAAACCGTCATTCCCATGTCTAGGATTAAAGGATGTACTATGCAGCAGACACAAATTAAATGAAATGATAATTTGAATAGGTTTTTTTTTTTTTTGCAAATCTTTTTATTTATTTTTTCTTAGATTAGCAATCGTGTCCTATATGTGTTTTTCACACATGTGCAAGAGCTCTTTGGAAATGTGATACTAAAGCAAGTGACAAAACCTCTTCGATGGTCTAACATGGCCACTATGCCCACACTGCCAGAGACCCAGGAGAACATCAAGGAGGAGATCAGAAGACAGGTGTGTGTGCTCAGCCCCACGCTTCAGCCCTAAAGAGCCTACCTTTGTTCTGACACTTTTGGATGATTATGATGATTGACAGTGATGATTAGGAGGAGGAGTTCTTGTTCACTGAGCATTTGTGTGCGTCTGGAACTATGTTAGACACATTGTTCATGGCACACCGAAGGCAGAAATTTCTCTCTGGCACTGTTTTATGCCAGTGAAGTCAGAATAGTGTAGAAAGAACACAGGTTTTGAAATCAGAAGACCTGGCTTTAAGTTCTTCCTAGGTTTCTAATTAGCTGACTGATTTTTAGGCAAGTTGCTTAAACTCTGTAAACCTTGGTGATCCCATTTTAAAATGGGTCATTTCATGGTTTGATGTGAAGATTATTACCATAGATGAGATAATGCTGCCAGGCACGTTGTAAGGAGTCCAAAAATGTTAGCTTATCTGGACAAGGTTGCTGTTACCAGCCATATTTTACAGCTAAAAAGAAATTTGGGGAAATTAAATAACTGACTCTGTGCCACATGGTTACTGAACTATAGAACTGGGATTTGACCCCAAATCCTGTGCTTTTCCATTGTGCTACTTTGATAGAAGAAATAGTTCATTTGGTTGTGTGTGTGTTTAGCAAAACTGATTAAGAAATTTAAGACTGAGAAATCTACTTATATTTGATGATTATTACGTCTTTTATTTGCATACATGTTATAAAATTCCTGTTTGGTTTTCTTTCCTTTATCTACTCTGAGCTCCCATTATTAATTGTTGATGTGTTGTGGGAAGGGATATGAACGAACTGTTACTGAACCAATGTACATTAATGATGAGAACCCAGTGCCCATGCAAAAAAGGATTTTTCAGTCATATGCTTGAAAAAATTATTCATGCCATGATTTCATTCCCTTAATGATAATTGAAAGATAGTTGGTTGTACATCTTTAGAAATTGAATGTAGTTTTATTTTAGGATGATAAGACATGGGACACCACTCAGTGTGTGGTATATTGTTTTCTAGGAGTTTCTTTTGAATTGTTTACATCGAGATCTGCAGGCTGGAATAAAGGATTTATCTAAAGAAGAAAGATTATGGGAAGTACAAAGAATTTTGACAGCCCTCAAAAGGAAACTGAGAGAAGCTAAAAGACAAGTGAGTAAACTTGTTATTTTGGTATATCATGTTTATAATGGAATATAAACCAAATGCACTGGAATTTTTTTAATGTACTATTTTAAGTTAGGTTTCTTTTTTAGATTTTATTTATTTATTTGACAGAGAGAGACACAGCGAGAGAGGGAACACAAGCAGGGGGAGTGGGAGAGGGAGAAGCAGGCTTCCCGCCTATCAGGGAGCCCGATGTGGGGCTCGATCCCAGGACACTGGGACCATGACCCGAGCCGAAGGCAGATGCCTAATGACTGAGCCACCCAGGTGCCCCTAAGTTAGTTTCTTTTATAAACACAATATATACATGTTTTCTGAAGTGAAGTTCCCTGGTGGGTATTTATTTGCTTGAATGTTCCCATTAATGATTGTTGATCCTTCAGTTTGGTATCAGGGAAATGTTTAATTTAGAAAGGTTTTTACTTTTTTTTTTTTTTTTTAAAGATTTTATTTATTTATTTGAGAGAGAGAGGGAGAGAAACAGCATGAGAGGGGAGAGGGTCAGAGGGAGAAGCAGGCTCCCCGCTGAGCCAGGAGCCCAATGTGGGACTTGATCCCAGGACTCCGGGATCATGACCTGAGCCAAAGGCAGTTGCTTAACCAACTGAGCCATCCAGGCACCTGGGGTTTTTTTTACTTATTAAATTAATTAATTAATTGATATTTTGTGTTGTATTGTAATCAGTACTTTCATAATCTACTTGATACACATTTGACCAGTAAGAACCTTTTAAGTGGCTCCAGTGTTCTGACATGCACTCATCATTTTTTGAGGTTTCCTTTCTTTCTGGCACGACAGAATGTTCCAGGTTCATCTTGTATTTTTTCTACCCCCAGCCCTGAAGTTGAACGTTTCTCCAAGGAGCCTTGGTTCCTTTCAGTATTGAAATCAAGATCTGGGTACTCAGGTGTGCTCATTGCTACTATAGTAGCACGGGTTCCAGGCCCTCAGTGAACATGGGTGGAAGATAAACACACACACAGAGAATATTAAAGTTATGAAAGACAAAGAGTGACGAACCATTCCAAATTAAAAAACACTACACAGACACAACTAAGTACAGTAAATGGCCCTTGTGTTGGATCCTGGACAATTTGAAGAAGTGTTATGAAAGACACTTGGGATAACTGATGAAACAGGCTGGACTAGAAAATTGGGCCAGTCTTAAAATGTTCTGATTTTGATAATTGTACCATGGTTAATATGAGCATGTCTGTTCTTAAAAAAATCTACATTAAAATATTTAGGTACAGGGGCACCTGAGTGGCTCAGTCGGGTAAGTGTCTGACTCTTGATTTCGGCTGAAGGTCACGATCTCAGGGTTGTGAGATCGAGTCCCCTGTCAGGCTCTGCGCTGGGTGTGGAACCTGCTTAAGATTCTCTTTTGCCCTCCCTCTCTCTCTGCCCCTCCCCCCCACTTGCACTCTTTCTACAAAAAGTAACAAAATTAAAATGTTAAAGTGCATGTTTGAAGAGAAGATGCACAAACAATAAAGGGGCGAAATGTAAACTTTTGAATCTGTTGAGCATAATGGGGAATCACTGTACTATTCTTGTAATTTAAGTAAACTCTGTGCCCAGCGTGGGGCTTGAACTCACGACATTGAGATCAAGAGTGGCATGCTCTACCGACTGAGCTGGCCAGGTGCCCCTTAAATGATACCAAAATAACAAAAATAAAAAGCTTAAGAAGCATCTTATAGACTAAAGGTCTACATAAAACGCAGACTATTTCTGCAGGTATTGACTCAGTTCACTGGGATGACCTAGCTCTGGCCTTGTTAATGTTTGAACCATGATATTTAGTAGACAAATGTGCAAGTCATGGTTTTATCAATGAAAAGGGACAAGCATTTTCTTAATTCAAGAATAAAACCAGAACAACCTATATTAACTTTTTTAAAGCTTTACGCCCAACGTGGGGCTTAAACTTAAAACCTGGAGATCAGAGAGCTGCATGCTCTACCGACTGAACCAGCCAGGTGCCCCTATATTAACATCTTCAAAGAAGGGGCGCCTAGGTGGCGTGGTCAGTTAAGCATCTGACTCTTGGTTGTGGTTTCGGCTCAGGTCCTGATCTCAGGGTTGTGAGATCTAGCCCCGCGTCAGGCTTCGAGCTCAGCCAGAGTCTGCTTAAGACTCTCACTCTCCCTCGGCCCCTCCTTCCCACTCTCTCTAAAATAAATCTTTAATGGCATCAAAGAAATGTATATATATAAGCACTTACATTTTGCTATAGGCAAAGGTAGTTTTGGGGGGTTAGTAACTGAAAGTAGTTTCATACAGCTGCTAAATTTCATCCTAATATGGAATCTCTCCAGAAAGTTGGTTTTTTAAAAAATTAAACATGATTTTACTGAAAGATGTTTTGTCATATCCTGCTTGGTTGTACTTGTAAACAGAAGCAGTTGGATAGTGAGACATTTCAGAGACGGCTGGGGAATTTGAGGCCTTTGAGTCAGTTCTTTGGAAACACAAAGAAGTACTGAAGATTAGGAAGAATTTTATTCACCTATAATAGGAAGACTAGCATGTGACTCCTGATAAGTTTGGGGTACACGAGTTAGACTTTTGATCTCTTCTGGCTTAGTGTGTGTTGCTTGGCTCTGGGACTGTGAGTTGCTCAGCCACACCAAGGCTAAGATCTCAGATCTCAGTGCCAGGCCCCAAATATTACTTCCAAGGAACATTAGTTAGCATTTATTAGACTGGGAGAGTGTGATCGTTGTGGTTGTGCTAACAGACAAAGACAACCCATGTGTTTATGTTGCTTTGAGGTTAGAGATTTGCATTTATGTGGAGGTTAGCTTCGTCAGAAAGGAAACATTCATGGGGTTTTTACACATGCACTCCAGGACTGGCAGACTAGCAAAAGCCTTTGTGTATTTTTCTTCGTTCTTTTCTCCTGCTTACCAGATTATCTGTCTTTTGCTTCCTATGCCTGTTGTCATTATTGTTCCCTTCATGCTTCAGCCTGGAATCAGTGATTGACCGACCAGCCCTCATGGTTGTAAATGTTAACCATATGGCATTGCCCACCAGGCTTTAAATGAAGGGTCTCTGACCTATGACAGGGATAATGTATGTTTGGTTTTCATAACTCTTACTTCTGCTTCTGTCTTGGATAAAGGAGTTGTGACAGAGCAAACCAGAGTCATTATAGAAAGGGATAGATTACCTTTACCAA
This sequence comes from Halichoerus grypus, assembly GCF_964656455.1. Taxonomy (NCBI): domain Eukaryota; kingdom Metazoa; phylum Chordata; class Mammalia; order Carnivora; family Phocidae; genus Halichoerus; species Halichoerus grypus. The sequence continues at coordinate 60,727,671 of NC_135724.1, forward strand.
TTTTCTTTATGCTATCTTGTTGTACCTGCTCATTCATTCATAAATTTTCAAAAGGTTCTGTCAAGTTGACTTCAACTTTGAGGAATAAATTATTTTTTTATCTCTCCCCCCCCCATGGCCATCCAGGAATAAATTATTTTTAAAGATGGAAGTAATATAATTCATTATATTAACGACTAAAAAGTAAGAAAAACCACAAGATCATATCAGTAGATGCAGAAAAGCATTTAGCAGAATTCAACACTTATTCATGATAAAAGCTCTCAGCAAACGTCATTCTCAGCCTGATATAGGGTGTCTATGAAAAAAATCTATGATTAATATTGTACATAATAGTGAAAGTCTGAATGCTTTCTCCTAAGATTGGGTATACAAGGCAAGGATTTCTGCTTTCACCACTCTGTTCAACATTTTACTGGAGGTTCATTCTAGCTAGTACAATAAAGCAAGAGAAACAGGTATACAGATTGGAAAGAAGAAAGTCTTTATACATAGACTACATGACTGTCTACATAAAAAATCCTTAGGAATCTATAAAAAAAAAACTAACAAGTGAATTTAGCAAGGTCGTGGGATACAAGATTAGATACACAGAAGTCTGTTGTATATCTTGATATTAGCAATGAGCAGTTGGATACTGGACCTAAAAAGAAAAATAAAGACCTAAATAAATGGAGTGATGTGTCTCAATATTTTTAAGATGTTAGGTATTCTCAAATTGATCTGTGGAGTCAATCCCAATCAAAATCTCAACAGGTGTTTTTTGTGGAAATTAACAAGCTCTTCTAAAACTTATATGGAAATACAAATGATCTAAACAACTGTGGAAAAAAAACCTACATTGGAGGATTCACACTATCTGATTTTAAGGCTTACTATTCAGCTACAGTAACCAAGACAGTAGGTATTTTATAAAAGTAGACATATAGAATAGGAAGTCCAGAAATAGACCCACACCATATATGGACAATTAATTTTCAATAAAGATGATAAGACAATTCACTGGGGAAGGATTTTCTTTTTAATAGTGCTGGAACAACTGGATATCTATATGCCAAAAAAGAATAACCAAAAAAAACCTTGACTCTTTCCACAAGGCATATACAAAAATTAACTCAAAATGAATCATATGTTAAGACCTAAAAAAAAAAAAAAAACTTCCAGAAGAAAGCATAGATCTTACTGACTTTGGCTTAGGCAGTGATTTCTTAAATAGGACATAATACCCATGAACTGTAAAAGAAAGATTTGTTAGGGCGCCTGGGTGGCTAAGTCAGTTAAGGGTCCTGGGATCGAGCCCTGCGTCAGGCTCCCTGCTCGTGGTCATGCGCTCACTCTCTCTCTCTCTCTCTCTGTCTCTCTTGCAAAAAAAAATCTTAAAAAAAGAAATATTTGTTAGATTACATTTTATCAGCGTGCTAAAACATGTTCTTCAAAAGACACTTAAGAAAATGAATATACAAGGGGCGCCTGGGTGGCTCAGTTGGTTAAGCAACTGCCTTCGGCTCAGGTCATGATCCTGGAGTCCTGGGATCGAGTCCCACGTCGGGCTCCCTGCTTAGCGGGGGGTCTGCTTCTCCCTCTGACCCTCTTCCCTCTCGTGCTCTCTGTCTCTCATTCTCTCTCTCTCAAATAAATAAATAAAATCTTTAAAAAAAAAAAAAAAGAAAATGAATATACAAATCAGAGGCCGTGACAAGATATTTTGCAGAACACATACCTCATAAAGGACTCGAATATATAAAAAAAACTCATAACTTAAGAAGAAGACACAAGTTTTTTTTTTTTTTTAGACTTTATTTTTTTTGAAGCAGATTTAGGTTCACAGCAAAATTGAGAGGAAGGTACAGAGACTTCCTGTATATATTCTGCTCTCCCACCAGAGTATGGTACATTTGTTACAATAATAATTCAGTTTTAAAAAAGTAAAAAAGTTGAACAGGCACTTTACCAAAAATCATGTACAGATGGCAAATAAGCACATGCAAAGATGCTCAACATCATTAGTCATTAAAGAAATACAAATTGAAGTCACAATGAGATACCACTACACACCACCAAGAATGACTAAAATTAAAAATACCAGGTGTTGGGGCACATGGGTGGCTCCATCGGTTAAGCATCTGACTCTTGATTTTGGCTCAGGTCATGATCTTGGGGTCATGAGATAGAGCCCCGTATCGGGCTCCATACTGGGTGTCTAGCCTGCTTGGAATTCTCTCTCACTCCCTCTGCCCCTCCCCCTGCTCTCTCCCTCTCTGTCCCTGTCTAAAAAAAATAAAAATAAAAATCCCAGGTGTTGACAAGAACATGGGGCAACTGGAACTCTCATTGTTGCTCTTGGTAATGCAAAATGGTATAGTAATTTTGGAAAACAGTTTGGCAGTTTCTTATAAAGTTAAACATACGGTTACCATATGACCAAGCAATCCTGCTTTTAGGTATTTAAAAGAAAGAAAGCACATACCCACACAAAACATATCCGTGTGAAATGTTCATAACAGTTCTAGTTATAATAGCTCAAAATTAGGAAGGATCCAAATGTCCATCAGCTGGTGAATGGATAAACAAATGGGTGTATCATGGCATATTACTCAGCAAACTACTAATACAGACAACAAAATAGATGAATAGTAAAAGCATTATGCTATGTGAAAGAAGCCACATAAAAAAGATTTCTTATGGATTGATTCAATTTATATGAAACTCAAGAAAAGGCAAAACTATAGGAATGGAAAATAGGTCAGTGGTTGCCAGGTGCCAGCAGATGGTGAGAGGTACTTTGTGTGGTGATGGAAGTGTTTATATCATGATTGTGGTGGTGGTTACTTGACTGTATTCATTTATCAAAATTAATTGTGTACTTAAAACTGACACCCTCCAAAAAAAAAGTGTCACAGAAAGTAATTTTATATGGATGGGTTCCAGAAACGGTGAGCACATTGACCAGAATTGAACATTTTTCATGGTGCAGCCACAAACTAAGATCCACATGTTATTTTCCAAGCCCAGTTAACAAATTCTCCTCTATCCAGGAGAATTACTGTTACTGTTACTTTTTCAACTCTAGGAAATGAGAAGGAAACTTCTACATGGTGATGGTGTGAAATTGTTGGATATATGTTACATTTGGGCTGACCAGTTTTTCATTTGTCTTATTTGACAGGAGTGCGAAACCAAGATTGCACAAGAGATCGCCAGTCTTTCAAAAGAGGATGTTTCCAAAGAAGAAATGAATGAAAATGAAGAAGTTATAAATATTCTCCTTGCTCAGGTAAGCTTAACTTTTTTTCTCTATTTTGCAAGATCCTTTTTAAAAAATAAAAATTGTACATATTTGAAGTATACAGCATGATGATTTGATAGACCTATATATACATAGTGAAGTGATTACTACAGTGAAGCTAATTAACATTGTCTTCTCATCTAGTTACCTTTTTCTTTTGTGATGGGAGCACCTGAAATCCATTCCTTTAGTGTATTTCCAGTATTCAATACAGTATTATTAACTATAGTAATAGTCTAGATCTCTGGACTTACTCATCCTTTGTAATTGCAACTTTGTACCTTTTGACCAACATCTCCCCATTTTCCCCATCCCCAGCCTCTGGTAACCACTGTTCTGCTCTCTACTTCCATGAGTTCTACTTTTTTTTTTTTTTTTCAAAGATTCCACCTAGAAGTGAGATCATACAATGTCTGTCTTTCTCTGGCTTATTTCACTTAGCACAATGTCCTCCAGGTTTATCCATGTTATCAGAAATGGTAGGATTTCCTTCTTTCTCATGACTGAATAATACTCCTGTGTATATGTCTATACACACCCCACATCTTCTTTATCCATTTGTGCATTGACCGTTGGGTTGTTTTCATATTTTGACTATTGTGAATAATGCTGCAGTAAACATGGCAGTGCAGGTTACCTCCTCAGTATCCTTTTCATTTCCGGTATAAACCCAGAGGTGGAATTGATGGATCATATGGTAGTTCTGTTTTTTGAGGAACCTCCATTCTGTTTTACATAATGGCTGCATTCAGTTTACATTCCCACCAACAGTGTATAAGAGTTCCATTTTCTCTACATCCTTGCCAACAGTTGTTACCTTTTTTTTTTTTTTATAATAGCCATCCTAACAGTTGTGAGGTAATATCTCATCATGGGTTTTGATTTGCATTTTCCTGATAATAAGTGATGTTGAGCATCATTTGATATATCTGCTGGTCATTTGTAGGTCTTCTGTTTAGAAATGCCTATTCAGGTCCTTTGCCCATTTTTGAATTGGGTTGGTTGTGTTCTACCTGTTGAATTGGTTGCATTCTTTATAAATTTTGGATATTTACCCCTTATCTCATACATGGTTTGCAAATATTTTCTCCCATTCCATAGGGTGTCTCTGCACTCTGGTGACGTTTTCCTTTGCTGTGCAGAAGCTTTTTAGTTTTATGCTGTCCCATTTGTCTATTTTTTGCTTTAGTTGCCTGCTTTCTGGGTCATATCTAAAAATTCATTGCCTAGACCAGTGTCAGTGGACCTTTTCCTTATGTTTTTTTCTAATAGTTATATGGTTTAGGTCTTATATTTAAATCTTTTTTTTATTATGTTAATGACCATACATTACATCATTAGTTTTTGATGTAGTGTTCCATGATTCATTATTTGCATATAACACCCAGTGCTCCATGCAGAACGTGCCCTCTTTAATACCCATCACCAGGCTAACCCATCCTGCCACCCCCCTCCCCTCTAGAACCCTCAGTTTGTTTTTCAAGAGTCCATCATCTCTCATGGTTCATCTCCCCCTCCAATTTCCCCTCCTTCATTCTTCCCCTCCTGCTATCTTCTTCTTCTTTTTTTTTTTTAACATATAATGTATTATTTGTTTCAGAGGTACAGATCTGTGATTTAACAGTCTTGCACAATTCATAGCGCTCACCATAGCACATACCCTCCCCAATGTCTATCACCCAGCCACCCCATCCCTCCCACCCCCCACTCCAGCAACCCTCAGTTTGTTTCCTGAGATTAAGAACTCCTCATATGATCATATGATACATGTCTTTCATATGATAGATGTCTTTCTCTGATTGACTTATTACGCTCAGCATAACACTCTCCAGTTCTATCCACGTCGTTGCAAATGGCAAGATTTCAATCCTTTTGATGGCTGCATAATATTCCATTGTATATATAGATATACCACATCTTCTTTATCCATTCATCTGTCGATGGACATCTTGGCTCTTTCCACAGTTTGGCTATTGTGGACATTGCTGCTATAAACATCGGGGTGCATGTACCCCTTTGGATCCCTACATTTGTATCTTCGGGGTAAATACCCAGTAGTGCAGTTGCTGGGTCATAGGGTAGCTCTATTTTCAACTTTTTGAGGAACCTCCATACTGTTTTCCAGAGTGGCTGCACCAGCTTGCATTCCCACCAACAGTGTAGGACGGTTCCCCTTTCTCCGCATCCCCGCCAACATCTGTCGTTTCGTGACTTCTTAATTTTAGCCATTCTGACTGGTGTGAGGTGGTATCTCATTGAGGTTTTGATTTGGATTTCCCTGATACCAAGCGATGTTGAGCACTTTTTCATGTGTCTGTTGGCCATTTGGATGTCTTCTTTGGAAAAATGTCTGTTCATGTCTTCTGCCCATTTCTTGATTGGATCATTTGTTCTTTGGGTGTTGAGTTTAAGAAGTTCTTTATAGATTTTAGATACTAGCCCTTTATCTGATATGTCATTTGCAAATATCTTCTCCCATTCTGTCGGTTGTCTTTTGGTTTTGTTGACTGTTTCTTTTGCTGTGCAAAGCTTTTTATCTTGATGAGGTCCCAATAGTTCATTTTTGCCCTTGCTTCCCTTGCCTTTGGAAATGTTTCTAGGAGGAAGATGCTGCGGCTGAGGTCAAAGAGGTTGCTGCCTGTGCTCTCCTTTAGGATTTTGATGGACTGCTGTATCACATTGAGGTCTTTCAACCATTTGGAGTCTATTTGTGTGTGTGGTGTAAGGAAATGATCCAGTTTCATTCTTCTGCATGTGGCTGTCCAATTTTCCCAACACCATTTGTTGAAGAGACTGTCTTTTTTCCATTGGACATTCTTTCCTGCTTTGTCGAAGATGAGTTGACCATAAGAGTTGAGGGTCCATTTCTGGGCTCTCTATTCTGTTCCATTGATCGATGTGTCTGTTTTTGTGCCAGTACCATACTGTCTTGATGATGACAGCTTTGTAATAGAGCTTGAAGTCCGGATTGTGATGCCGCCAGCTTTGCTTTTCTTTTTCAACATTCCTCTGGCTATTCGGGGTCTTTTCTGGTTCCATACAAATTTTAGCATTATTTGTTCCATTTCTTTGAAAAAAGTGGATGGTATTTTGATGGGGATTGCATAGAATGTGTAGATTGCTCTAGGTAGCATTGACATCTTCACAATATTTGTTCTTCCAATCTATGAGCATGGAATGTTTTTCCATTTCTTTGTGTCTTCCTCAGTTTCTTTCATGAGTATTTTATAGTTTTCTGAGTACAGATCCTTTGCCTCTTTGCTTAGATTTATTCCTAGGTATCTTATGGTTTTGGGTACAACTGTAAATGTGATCGACTCCTTAATTTCTCTTTCTTCTGTCTCATTGTTGATGTATAGGAATGCCGCTGATTTCTGTGCATTGATTTTATATCCTGCCACTTTACTGAATTCCTGTATGAGTTCTAGCAGTTTTGGGGTGGAGTCTTTTGGGTTTTCCACATAAAGTATCATATCATCTGCAAAGAGTGAGAGTTTGACTTCTTCTTTGCCTATTCGGATGCCTTTTATTTCTTTTTGTTGTCTGATTGCTGTGGCTAGGACTCCTAATACTGTGTTGAATAGCAGTGGTGATAGTGGACATCCCTGCCATGTTCCTGACCTTAGGCGGAAAGCTCTCAGTTTTTCCCCATTGAGAATGATATTTGCTGTCGGTTTTTCATAGATGGCTTTTATGATATTGAGGTATGTACCCTCTATCCCTATACTCTGAAGAGTTTTGATCAAGAAAGGATGCTGTACTTTGTCAAATGCTTTTTCTGCATCTATTGAGAGGATCATATGGTTCTTGTTCTTTCTTTTATTAGTGTATTGTATCACATTGATTGATTTGTGGATGTTGAACCAACCTTGCAGCCCAGGGATAAATCCCACTTGGTCGTGGTGAATAATCCTTTTAATGTACTGTTGGATCCTATTGGCTAGTATTTTGGTGAGAATTTTTGCATCCGTGTTCATCAAGGATATTGGTCTGTAATGTTCCTTTTTGATGGGGTCTTTGTCTGGTTTTGGGATCAAGGTAATGGTGGCCTCATAAAACGAGTTTGGAAGTTTTCCTTCCATTTCTGTTTTTTTGGAACAGTTTCAGAAGAATAGGTATTAATTCTTCTTTAAATGTTTGGTAGAATTCCCCTGGGAAGCCATCTGGCCCTGGGCTTTTGTTTGTTGGGAGATAATTGATTACTGCTTCAATTTCCTTAGTGGTTATAGGTCTGTTCAGATTTTCTATTTCTTCCTGGTTCAGTTTTGGTAGTTGATACATCTCTAGGAATGCATCCGTTTCTTCCAGATTATCTAATCTGCTGGCATATAGTTGCTCATAATATGTTCTTATAATTGTTTGTATTTCTTTGGTGTTGGTTGTGATCTCTCCTTTTTCATGATTTTGTTGATTTGGGTCCTTTCTCTTTTCTTTTTGATAAGTCTTGCCAGGGGTTTATCAATCTTGTTAATTCTTTCAAAGAACCAGCTCCTAGTCTTATTGATCTGTTCTACTGTTCTTTCAGTTTCTATTTCATTGATTGCTGCTCTGATCTTTATTATTTCTCTTCTCCTGCTGGGTTTAGGCTTTATTTGCTGTTCTTTCTCCAGCTCCTTTAGGTGTAGGGTTAGGTTGTGTACTTGAGACCTTTCTTGTTTCTTGAGAAAGGCTTGTGTTGCTATACACTTTCCTCTTAGGACTGCCTTTGCTGTATCCCAAAGATTTTGAATAGTTGTGTTTTCATTTTCATTTGTTTCCATGAATTTTTTTAATTCTTCTTTAATTTCCTGGTTGACCCATTCATTCTTTAGGAGGATGCTCTTTAGCCTCCATGATTTTGAGTTCTTTCTGACTTTCCTCTTGTGAGTGAGTTCTAGTTTCAAAGCATTGTGGTCTGAAAATATGCAGGGAATGATCCCAATCTTTTGGTACCGGTTCAGACCTGATTTGTGATCTAGGATGTGATCTATTCTGGAGAATGTTCCATGGGCACTAGAGAAGAATGTGTATTCTGTTGCTTTGTGATGGAATGTTCTGAATATATCTGTGAAGTCCATTTGGTCCAGTGTGTCATTAAAAGTCTTTATTTCCTTGTTGATCTTTTGCTTAGATGATCTGTCCATTTCAGTGAGGGGGGTGTTAAAGTCCCCCACTATTATTGTATTGTTGTCGATGTGTTTCTTTGCTTTTGTTATTAATTGGCTTATATAATTGGCTGCTCCCATGTTAGGGGCATAGATATTTACAGTTGTTGATCTTCTTGTTGGATAGACCCTATAATTAGGATATAGTGTCCTTCCTCATCTCTTATTACAGTCTTTGGTTTAAAATCTAATTTGTCTGATATAAGGATTGCCACTCCAGCTTTCTTTTGGTGTCCATTAGCATGGTAAATAGTTTTCCACCCCGTCACTTTCAATCTGGGGGTGTCTTTGGGTCTAAAATGAGTCTCTTGCAGACAGCATATTGATGGGTCTTGTTTTTTTTATCCAGTCTGATAGCCCCTGTCTTTTGATTGGGGCATTTAGCCCATTTACATTCAGGGTAACTATTGAAAGATATGAATTTAGTGCCATTGTATTGCCTGTAAGGTGACTGTTACCATATATTGTCTGTGTTCCTTTCCGGTCTATGTTGCTTTTAGGCTCTCTCTTTGCTTAGAGGACCCCTTTCAATATTTCTTGTAGGGCTGGTTTCGTGTTTGCAAATTCCTTTAGTTTTTGTTTGTCCTGGAAGCTTTTTATCTCTCCTTCTATTTTCAGTGACAGCCTAGCTGGATATACTATTCTTGGCTGCATATTTTTCTCATTTAGTGCTCTGAATATATCATGGCTGTCCTTTCTGGCCTGCCAGGTCTCTGTGGATAGATCTGTTGCCAATCTAATGTTTCTACCATTGTAGGTTACATATCTCTTGTCCTGGGCTGCTTTCAGGATTTTCTCTTTGTCTCTGAGACTCGTAAGTTTTACTATTAGGTGTCAGGGTGTTGACCTATTTTTATTGATTTTGAGAGGGGTTCTCTGTGCCTCCTGGATTTTGATGCCTGTTTCCTTCCCCAAATTAGGGAAGTTCTCTGCTGTAATTTGCTCCAGTATACCTTCGGCCCCTCTCTCTCTTTCTTCTTCTGGGATCCCACTTATTCTAATGTTGTTTCGTCTTACGGTATCACTTATCTCTCAAATTCTGCCCTCGTGATCCAGTAGTTGTTGATCTCTCTTTTTCTCAGCTTCTTTATTTTCCATCATTTGGTCTTCTATATCACTAATTCTTCTGCCTCATTTATCCTAGCAGTTAGAGCCTCCATTTTTGATGGCACCTCATTAATAGCCTTTTTTGATTTTGACTTGGTTAGATTTTAGTTCTTTTATTTCTCCAGAAAGGGTTTCTCTAATAATTTCCATGCTTTTTTCAAGCCCAGCTAGTATCTTTAAAATCATCATTCTGAACTCTAGTTCCGACATCGTACTAATGTCCGTATTGATTAGGTCCCTGGCAGTCGGTACTGCCTCTTGTTCTCTTTGTTGAGGTGATTTTTTCCGTCTTGTCATTTTGTCCAGGGGAGAATAGATGAACGAGAGAACAAAATGCTAACAGGGTAACAACGTCCCCAGAAAATATACACTAAACAAATCAGAAAAGACCTGAAAATGGGGAAAGAGAAAGGGAAAGAAAGAAAAAAGAAAAAGAAAAAAACAAAAACAGAACAAAAAAACCATATGATCAAATATGATCAGGCTGGTGCATAGATCAGTGCCACACACTAGATTTTGGGCATATTTTGGTCTGTTAGAAGACAGTGCCTCTCAAAATTTTAAAGAAAGAAAAACTTATATATGTACAAAAATAAGGGTTAATATGAAGGGATGGAATATGACTGCAAAGATGAAAATTATAAAAGATTTTATAAAAGGAATTGATAAGAAGTTGGTTGAAAAAAGAAAGAAGAGGATTTAAAAAAAAAAAGGGAGAGAATGTGATCAGGCAGGAGACTAGAACAAAGCCATACACTAGAGTTTTAGGGTATATTTTGATCTGTTAGAAGAAACTGTATCTCAAAATTTTAAAGAGAGAGCAACTTATATATATATACCAAAAATAAGGGTAACTGCTATGAAGGGATAGAATATGACTCTAAAAATGAAAAATAAAAAATATTTTTTAAAAAAGGGATTGATAAGATGTTGGTTGAAAAAGGGAAAAAGAAAAAGTAAAAAAAAAATTAAAAAAAAAATTAACTTTGAAAGACTGAAGAATCATGGTAAAAAAGCCATGAATTCTATGTGCAGTATTCCCCTAGTGCTGGAGTTCTGCCATTCTCATTGATGGGTAAACTTGATCTTGGCTAGCTGTTCTTGCTGATCTCTTGGGGGAGGCCCAAATATCTTTGCTGGAGGCAGAATTGCCCCGCCCTTCCTGGGTCCGGGCTAAGTAATCTGCTCGGGTTTGCTCTCGGGAGCTTTTGTTCCCTGCAAACTTTCGGTATAGGTTTGGAGGACGAGAATGAAAATGGCAGCCTCCCAATCTCCGCCCCGGAGGAAACTCGGGGCCCCACTCCTCAGTGAGCCCCCAGAGAAAAGCAATCACTCCCGTCTCCCCAGTCTCCGGCAGCACTCCGTGCTCACCCGGCCTGTGACCGAGCATTTCTATCTCTGGCCCCCGACCCCGTGTGGAGTCTCCAAACCCAGCAGATCCCTGCGGTGCGCTCCCACGCTGCTCCTCCCGGGGGAGGAAGGTGAGTCTCCCTGGATCTGCCGCTTGTGGGGTCCCTGCTGGAGGTGCAGTGGCCCACCTGTGCTGTGGATCACAGTTTATGGCAACCCCGAGCTGTGAGCCTGCTCCTCGGCTCCTCTGCAGCTGGCTTCCCCGCTCCGATACCTGGGAGCTCTGCTGCGCTCAGGCACCCCCGGTCTTTCTGTGACCCCGTGGGTCCTGAGACCACACTGTCCCAGCGAGGGTTCCACTCCCCGCTTAGCCACTGGAGCAACATCCCTCAGCAGAGCCCACGTCTAAAAGTTCTGATTTTGTGCTCCGCTGCTCTATCACTTGCCAGAAGTGGCCAACGGAGGCCCCCTCCCCCGCCGTCTGTCTTCCGGAATATCGCCTCGGATTCACTTCTTCGCACGTCCTACATTCCAGAAAGTGGTCGCTTTTCTGTTCAGAGAGTTGTTGCTGTTCTTTTCTTTGATCTCCTGTTGAGTTCATAGGTGTTTAGAATGGTTTGATCCCTATCTAGCTGAATTCCTGGGACCAGAGGAAATCCAGGTCTCCTACACCTCCGCCATCTTGCTCCGCCCCTCTTATATTTAAATCTTTAATTCATTATGAGTTGATTTATATATATGAAGTGAGATAAGGGTCCAATTTTATTCTTTTGCATGTGGAAGACAAGTTTCCCTATACCATTCATTGAAGGGATGGTCCTTTCCCTATATGTGTTCTTGGCACCTTTGCAAAGATCTATATAAATGTGTGGATTTATTTTTGGGCTCTCTGTTTCCCTCTATTGGTCTCTGTCTTTTTCTGCCAGTACCATACTGTTTTATTAAAGCTTTTGAAATCAGTATACTTTGAAATCAGGTAGTGTGATGCCTCCAACTTCGTTCCTTTTGTTCAGGATTGCTTTGACTATTAACATTCTGTTTTGGTTCTCTATAAATTTTAGGATTGTTTTTTTCTGTTTCTGTGAAAAACACCATTGGAATTTTGAATCTTTAGATCTCTTTGGGTAGTATGAACATTTTAACAATATTAGTTCTTCTGATCTATGAACATGGGATATTTTTCCATTTATTTGTGTCTTCAGTTTTTTTCATCAGTGTTTTAGTTTCAATAGATCTTTCACTCCCTTGGTTAAATTTATTCTAAGTATTTTATTTTTTGATGCTGTTGTAAATGGAATTTTCTTCATTTCTTTTTCAGGTAGTTTGCTAGTGTACAGAAATACAACTGATTTTTATATGTTGATTTTATATTCTGCAACTTTACTGAATTGGTTTAACAGGTTTTTTTGTTTTTTATTGTTTTTGGTAGAGTCTTTAGGGTTTTCTATATATAAGATCACATTGTCTGCAAACAGAGACAATTTTACTTCTTTCTAATTCGGATACCTTTTCCTTGTCTAATTACTCTGGCTAGGACTTCCAGTACTAAATAGTGAATAGAAGTGGTGAGAGTGAGCATGATTGTGTTGTTTCTGATCTTAGAGGAAATGCTTTTAACCTTTTAACTGTTGAGTATGTTACCTGTGGGCTTGCCATATGTGGCCTTTATTATGTTGATGTGTGTTCCTTCTATACTTTGTTAAGACTTTGGAAAAATTTTGTCAAATGCTTTTTTGCATCTACTGAGATGATCATAGGATTTTTATCTTTCATTCTGTCAATGCGGTGTATCACATTTATTGATTTGCATATGTTGAACTATCCTTGCACTCCAGAGATAAATCCCACTTGATCATGTTGTGTGATCTTTTTAATGTGTTGTTGAATTTGGTCTGCTGGTATGTTGTTGAGGATTTTTGCATCTGTGTTCATCAGGGATATCAGCCTGTAACTTTCTTGTAGTGTCTTTGGCTCTGGGACAAGGGTAATGCTGGCCTTGTAAAAGGAGGTTTGGGAGCATTTTTAAGTTTTCTTGGAAGAGTTTGAAAAAGATTGGCATTATTTCTTCAAATATTTGGTAGAATTCACTTGTGAAGCCATCTGGTCCTGGTTTTTGCTTGGTTAGGCAATTTTTGATTCCTGATTCAATCTTTGTGCCGCTCTGTTCAGATACTCAATCTTTATGATTCAGTCTTGGCAGCTAATATGTTTCTAAGAACATATCCATTTCTTCTAGGTTATCCAGTTTGTTGGTGTATAAATGCTTATAGTAGTCTCTTAAAATGTTCCTTATTTCTTTGGTATCAATTGTAATGTTTCCTCTTTCATTTATAGTTTTGAGTTCTCTCTTTTACTCTAGTTAAAGGTGTGCCAATTTTGTTTTTTCAAAAAACCAACTCTTAGTTTTATTGATCTTTTATATTGATTTTCTAGTCTCTATTTCATTTATTTCTGCTCTGATCTGTATCATTTCCTCCCTTCTGCTAATTTTAGGGTTAGTTTGTTCTTTTTCTAGTTCCTTTCTAGTTCCTTGAGGTGGAGAGATAGGTTGTTTCAGATCTTTTTTCTTAATGAAGGCATTTATACCATAAACTTCCTCTTCGAGCTGCTTTTGCTGCATCCTGTACTTTTGATGTTGTGTTTCAACTTTGATTCATCTCTAGATAATTTGATTTCGTCTTTGACCTGTTGCTTGTTCAGGAGTGTGTTGCAAGACTCTTAGTGGTCATCATTTATTAAATTTGAGAAGCTCAACTACATAGGTGTAAATCTTTTAAAGAAACTTGTAAGATGATATGGCAGCCTTAGAGGGATCAGGCCTGTTGTATTTGGTCTTACCTTTATTTGGTGTTTGCTTAAGTGTTCAGCTGGAGAAAGAAACTACCTTCTACTGATTACTTCTTACTAGACACTGTTCTAGGTGCTTTACTTAATTTCATTTTATCTGCACACAGGTCTGAGTTATAGGTGTTTTCCCCAACTTATAGATTAGTTGCACTTGTTCCATATTAATGAGATTGGACTTTAATACATATTTTAAGACATGTTCTTCCTGACCACAAAGTTTGGGATCCTTGAAATGTAACGGTATAGATTTTATCTGATTGTTCTTGCTGATAATATCTGTTTAGATATTTTGACTTTATTCTTTGTGGTTGAAGGTTGTTGGAGATGAGTTGTTTTATTATTCATTCATTGATTTGACAAATAGTTCTTGAGTATCTATTGTTCTAGGCATAGAGCTGAAGATGAGCTCCTTTCTTTCTCTCTGAATTTCTTAAGTCAACCTTACTCTGTTCTGGAATCTTCCAGACTTTCACCAGAAATGAATGAAATTCTAGGCTCTGACAGCAGAGTCTGTACTCCCAGAAACCCATAGATGTGGGATACCTAAAGCCGGACAAGTTCCAGTCCTTTTCTGTCACTTGAGAAAGACTATGTTTTGCCTGCCAAGGACACATAGCTCTTCCCCTGAAGACAAGATGAAGTCCCAGATTATGTCTTTATTTCAAAGTTTTCCAGTCTCATATTTCTCAGCACATTAGCTTTACTAGGTGCACTGGGGTAAAGGGAAAACATCTGTGTTTAGAAACCCGTGGGGAAGGACCACTGCATATCCCATCTCCCAAGAGCTTGCTCATGCTTGCCAGGGTCTTTGAGTAGTTCCCTCTAGAACTTGACCACAGTGTCTTTCAGGTTCGATCACAGGTGCTTATCTGGATACCTAGGAGTTGGGAAGGAAATGCTGTAGACCTTTGCCTCCAACTCCTCGTTTTCATAGCCATACATTCCTGCCTCTGAAATTCTGCTTTGGTTCTTTTCTCTAGGTTGGAGGGGTTAGGTAGATCTTGGACAGATAGGGTTCCCCGCCCCTCTTTTGGTGATTCAGTTTTAGAAATGCATAGTCTGTGAAAACAGAATATTTACAATTTATCATCTCCGGTGACATGGGTTGAGGAGGATGGTGGCTTTTGGTGAGGAGAAAAGATTTCTTCTGGGAACATCTTCCCTTTACTAGATCTCCTTTAAGGTGATCCTGACATCAGCTGTATATCTCCTGGGTCCTTCTCCCAGTGCACCGTCAAGGGCCATCTTGACCCTGAAATAGATACTCCCTTTACTGATAGGTGGGAAGGCATTCAGGAGGGACTGAGACTCAAAAACAGACATAGTCACTTGACCTTTGGCTTTGTGCCCAATGTGATGGCCTCATAGGGAAGCTTTGCAAAACGAGGACATGGGATTCCTAGGTGGCATTTTATGTCTTGAGAAAAATCTAGACAATTCTCCTAGAGGGCCTTTTCTCAGAGATCCTTTTCTTGACATTAAGGAAATAGGATACAAGCTTTGCAGTCCAAGCCTGCCTGTAACTTGTGTTATGTATGTATGTATGGGGCTAAAGAATTCAAGGGAACATAGGAGAACCCAGAAAAGTGACATTTCCTAGACTCATACTCTCAAAGGTGTTCACCAGTGATCATTATTTCAGGAGAATGAGATCCTGACTGAACAGGAGGAGCTTCTAGCCATGGAGCAGTTTTTACGCCGACAGATTGCCTCAGAAAAAGAAGAGATTGAACGCCTCAGAGCTGAGATCGCTGAAATTCAGAGGTAAAGGAAAGCAGAGGGTTTTAAGTTTGCAAGAATGTTTAGTTAAATATAAACATAAAATTGTTTCAGCTCTCAGACTTTCATACAAAAGAACTAGACATCCAAATCACTTGTCTTTAAGTTTCTTTCTCTTTGTTTTTAAGATTTATTTGAGAAAGAGAGAGTGTATGCAGTTGGGGGCGGGAGGAGAGGGAGAGAGAGAATCTCAAGTAAACTCTCTGCCGAGCATGGAGCCCGACCAGGGGTCGATTCCATGACCCTGAGATCATGACCTGAGCTGAAGCCGAGTCGGACGCTCAACTGACTGAGCCACCCAGGCGCCCCTAAGTTTCTTCTTGATTAAGTCTTGAGAATGGTGCTATATTAAGCCAGTTCATGAAAAGCTGGTGAATCTAAAGGGTAGGAAAGGAGCAGCATTTCTTCCTCTGCTCACCGGTCCTTTTCTCTTGGCCTCCCGCCTACAGCCGTCAGCAGCATGGCCGCAGTGAGACTGAGGAGTACTCCTCCGACAGTGAGAGTGAGAGTGAGGATGAAGAGGAGCTTCAGATCATCCTGGAGGACTTACAGAGGCAGAACGAAGAGCTAGAAGTGAGCACCGGCTTCCCGAAACTTGTAGAGGCCGCCTCTTTCCCTTAGAAGTTGTCTTCCTTTCCTTGGGAAACAGCGGGGAGGCTGAGTAGAGAGGAGTTTAGGGGACATCTCACCAGAGTGTGCAGGGTGTGAGCTGGTCCTGGCCGAGCACACAGCACAGGTGTGACCTCACCGGGCATCCCTGGGTGTGGTGACCTTTCCCTTCCACTTATGGGGAGCCCCACCTGACTGCCTTGAACAGTTGTGGAAGATCTGGGCTAACTTCCCAGAGATCAACAGAAGGAGAAATGCTGGTGGAGGAAGGAAAAGTCTCCTGACTCACCTGTGGGTAAAATGGAGACAAAGTTTTCTCTCATCCCTTAACCCTTGAAGCAGCCAGTGTGAATAAACTTGGCCCTAGGGATCTGGGAGGCAAGCGCATGGTGAAATGAAAGCAAGAGATTTACATGATCCTGATCAGAACTTCCTTCTTACCCCAGATTAATCATTGTCTCCGGATGTTTTACCTCAGGGTTGAGAGAAAGCCATTCTTGTCTTAGATTCTAAGAATGGTGGGACAACTTTGTTTCTCTCATCCTGGTGCATTCAGCTGCTGGGGCAGATCAGAGCCACCCACTGCATAGAAAACTAGAATTCCACACCAACAGTAAGTCCTATGGACAGGGTTGAGAGGGGCAGCGCACCTAGGCTCAGGTCCCGGAACACTTGTAGCAGCCAGGGGCGTGTTGTGGGAGAAGCGGAGCAGCGGGTGGGGCCCTGGGCCACCATGTAGCTTCCCTTCTTTAGAAGGGCGTCACGTTGGCACTCTATTTTGCTTTCTTAACATTTTACAGATCATATGAAAATCCTAAGTAGGAAAATGTTCCAGAATTGTAGTACTTAGGATATGGGCTTAGCTGCTGTAACAAAGAAAATACTCTCTCGTGGTTTGAACAAGGCAGTTCTATGCCTCGCCTGGCAGACATCTAGGTCTCCCACCCTCCACGTGAGTGGAAAACACTTGGGGTCCAGAGTAGCCCCTTAGGTCTTAGCCACTCTTAGCAGGAAGGGGGAAGGAACCCAAGAATGCCTGGTGGTTAAGGGCAAGTGGCACAAGTAGAAGGCAACGCTTCTGCTCACACCCTGTCAGCAGAGGCCCCTGGCCACAGCTAGCTGCGGGGGAGGCCGGGAGACACGTGCTGCATGCGAAGGCCTCTGTCTCGGGAGGTCAGCAGAGTTTGGGATTAGCTACTGAGCTGCCTTGGCTCTGCTGAAGGAGTGCAATAATGTAGAACTGATAGCTCTCTAGTTTGCCTGAGTAGCCCGGTTCACAAAAGACAAAGGACATCCACTTTTGAGACAAGTCTGGGATTTTATCCTATCTCTAACTTCTCCCTCTGCTGGTACAGTCACTTCTATCTTCCCACTTACTTAAGGGCTGGTCCGGAGCCCATAAATTAAACCTATTTTAAACACTAAAATACTTAATATTTAATATCCTTAAGCAGATTGTTTTCTGTTGGTGCATTTATCTTTCCCAGATGTGTTTACTCTTCTGTACTGAGCAGAATTTTGTGCATTCTGGGTCAAGGTCTTTACGTGTCTCATTTGCATATTCATGTTCTCTTCTGCTGTTTCGCAACTAAGTTGACTAAAACATAGATTCTTGTGTAGGATACCCTTGCTAACTGTCCCCCGTTCCTGAATCATTGTCCTTTTGCCCTTCCTGCTTCCATGACAACTGTTCCTTTGTCATTCCTCAAGATAAAGAACAATCATTTGAATCAAGCAATTCACGAAGAGCGAGAGGCCATCATCGAACTGCGGGTGCAGCTGCGCCTGCTCCAGCTGCAGCGAGCCAAGCCCGAGGCGCAGGCGCAGGACGATGACGAGCCCGAGAGGCGGCCGGGCGCCCTGGAGCAGGCCAAGCCGTCCCCGGGCAGAGACAGGAAGGAGACGCCCATCTGAGCAGCCCGAGCGGCACGGGACCCCCAGACCCAATGAGACCTGTGCATCTTACTGTAACCCTGAGAGTCGGAGTGCACAACTCTCTGCTGTACATTCTGTAAAGATGTCTTTTCTTCTCAGACTCTTCCTTCTTTTCACACGTGTGACTTCTCCGCGTCAGGCTCAGGTTACACGGAGGACAAAGCAGTGAGCGCAGTGTGGGCTTGTAGGGGACAGATGAGTTTTCCAGATAGTGTCAGCTTATTTGAAGATTAATTTTCTTTGTTAACTTAAAACTATTTTAACCCTTGAGTGGCTTCTTTTTAAACCAAAAATCGTCTTTCTTTGCTTTTTTATTACAGCAGAATCAGGATCTCTTTCTCTTGTTCAAGGGGTTGGGAACCAAACAAGGTAAATACTGTTCCTGCCTTGTGGATTGCCCCATAGTCTCACCCTCCGGGATCTCTGCTTACTAGTCACTCTTGCTTGTGCCTTTTACACCTTTTTGGTGCAGATTATATAATGGGGAGCTGCCTCATATTTCCTGACTGGCCAGAACGGCTCTTACTGAGGTTACCTTTACCCACTCTTGTCACCCTCTCCTTTGACAGTCCTAACCCACAGTCCATGAGCCTGAGTCACAGGATGGCCTAGCTGGTCACAGACAGAGCTGCTGGTGGAGCCTGCCCCCTGGCCCCCCTCCTCCCCCACCCCCCCCCCCCCCACAGTGGAGGAGTAGCCACCTCGCTCCTGCTGATCAGCATGTGCTTTTCACTGGATTGGTCGAAGGTAGCTGCCTGGCCTGAGGCATCCACCAGAGGATCTGTTTCTGAACCCAGACATCTTCTGTGTGACTCATCTGCCATTAAACACAGAATGACCGAGATTGCTTGCTTGGGCTAGAATGTAAAAGTCTCTTTGCCTGAATAAGCCATATATGCTCTTAAACAAAAGTTTTCAATGACCCGTATCATCTCAGTGAACCTGCTGATGGACCCCCAATTGACAAGATTGAGCAATAGGAAAAAAAAAACTTCTCCTTTAAATGATAGCTGTGATTCCCGACCCCGTTTTCTTGCTTCTGCGACTTCTCTGGTGACTGAGGCATCTGGGAGGTCAGCTCTCAGGCACCTTTGTTCAGTCGTGCTCTGTCGGAATCAGTGGCACCCATGAGGTAGGTCAGCTCTCATGGCTATGAAGACAGACCCCACACACTCAAGGTGATGGAAGCAAACCCCCCATGAGGGCTCTGTCCTCTCGTAGTTACTATTTATTTTCAGCACCTGTTTGATGCGGTTTTTAATTCTCTACCTATTGCACTGTTGTGACTTGTTGGCCATTGTTTGATTTTTGTACGAAAAAAAGCTTTGTTATAGAAATCAGCATACTATTTTTTTAAATCTGGAGAGAAGATATTATGGTGACTGAAAATATGGTCAGGTGTCAAATATAAACGTATAAAAGCCTTCTTGCTGTCCTGTCGGTCATATTACATTATTTCATATTTGCTGGCAATATTGAAGGTTTTTTTTTTTGTTTGTGTGAACTCTAATTTCTATCAAGGTGTCATGATTTTTAAAATTAGTATTTCATTACAGTTGTCTCAGCGTTGGTTAACTAATTTTTTCCAGGACCATTATTGATCAAGCAAATAAATTCAACAGCCATTTGAAGAAAAAAAAAAAGAAAAAACAATAAAACCCCAGCGTCTTGTTTTATTTGTACACATTCTTTCTTTGAAGTAGTTAGTACCCTGTGGCTGACCAGGAGTTGGTTTGATACTTCTTTGAGGTCCAAGAGTGCACTAACCTTCTGTTTTCACTTGCTGTCTGCTCCTCACCTCAGTGGACTTGATGCCCCTTGTTGGTGGCGAGGGTTTGCTGTCCTCCTTCCCCAAGTAGGTGCTTGCTGCTGAGGGAGCACATGATCGTGCAGCGCAGCTGACTGACATCAGGGCGGTGGCTTCTTCCGTGAGCGATGTCCTGCTTACAGTGCAAAGAGCCCTTTGAAACGATGGCACAGGTCAGTCAGCCCGACTTGGCAAAAGAGCAGGTCGATTACTACAGTCGCTTTCCTTTTAGGGGCTGGCAGGGGTCTGTCAGGCCAATTAACTAGCATTGATTAGGCGATTCCTGATTGATTCCATTGCCGGGAGCACTGGACCTGTGATTACGTTGTGTTTGCTGACATGGGGCTTAGCATAAGTGACCCTGTTTTGGGCCTCTTGTCTCTAACCATAACCTCCCTTTTGATGAGACTCTCAGCCTTGAGAGATGGGATCAAAATTTAAGGCATTAGTGCTCCTCTCTGCTACCATTCCGGTGTTCTTGCAATTCCCACCCGGTGTTGGGTTCACATTCTTTAATTTGGTCATTCTCTGTTCCTTTTCTGATGTTCTGTTCTTCGGGAGATCATTTGCATGGTGGTAAGTGGCAGCAGACATGGATTTAAAGCTTTTGAGAGTTTCAGCGCACCAGGGAGCTACTAGGATTCTAAGCAGGATAATTCCAGTATCTGGAGTGTACTCCGGAGCCATGGTCCCCAAGACCCGAGTCAGTCAACAAAGAAAGACCTGTTTGTAGGAGTCACTTACGCCAAGTGGCGTGTTCACAGACCTTAGGTAGCAGAGTCTCCACTTCCACACAGGTGTCAGCCCAAGTGCAGCAAGTGGCATTGGCCACAGCACAGAGCCCTCCTTGCTCAGCTGACAGATAACCGAGGGCCTTCCCGGTATCAAGAATCTCTCAGGGGAGAGAGCCAGGGTTTGCTTGTTGTTGTGGGGCAGCTATTGCTTTAGAAGCAGATTCTTCAGTATCTTCAGGAGTTAAGGAGAAGTTCTGATCATAGCCTCATTTGCACTTAGGCTTAGCCAGGTGAAGAGAATCTGTTGAAGGAAGTGAATTTGGAATCCTGAATGCTTCCTGGGAAATCTGGTTTGAGTCTGTGGCTCGGGCCTGGACAGGTGACAGCCATGGAGGCCGGTACAATTTCAGGATCTATAGACTACACCGGTGGTTTTATTCTGGGTAGCGTCTCGTATCTGTTTCTTGGTCTGGAGCCTGGATGCAAGGTTCCCCAGGTTTGGGGTTGTTAACTGGAGATAGGGAGAGGGACCCCGAGGGTTGGGGAGCCTGACGGGACTGAGAGAGGGCCAAGTTTGTTCCAAAGAAACCAAGGCATCGGAAATCTTGTGATGGACAGAACGTAGGATCACCAGCATCGTGGCAAATCCAAGAGTTGTTTAAACGTTGATTACCTGCTTGAGGTATGTGAACAAGGTAGTTTCTGGGCCAGAGGCAAGGCAAAAGGTGAACAAAAGAACCCTAAAGACCTTCATGGTGGTAGAATTAGGGAAAGGATGGTCAGGGAAGGAGCAGAAACATTCCTGGCCCCACATCTTGGGAGGAAGCTGTCTACCTCAATGTTGGCTACTTCTCTTCCTGGTCATTTTTCTTTTGAGGTCTCCAGCCATTTACATAGGACTAGATGTCAGGTGGAGCCATCTTCCTGCGAAATCCGCACCTTCTAACTTGGCAGCAGTGTCAGTAGTCAGAGTACTTGGTAGGGTCCTTTCCACGAATCTCACTTTTACAAAAGCATCAGAGTAAAGTGACTGTCTGTAAATGACAAGACTTTAAAAATGCCCATGGTTAATGATCTGATGAGTTTATCGGAGAAGGAAATGTAGTTATTTCATCATTTAGGGTAATAATTGGACAATGAGAGTTTTGACAAATACCTAGAAACTGCAATTTCTGGATTACTTATGTTAGTAATATATATCCATACACATATAACCTAAGGTTATTTGACAATGCTTCCCACATATTTTAACATGTTGAATTAATGAGAGACAGCCTTTGAGACTTTCCAGGAGCCCTCTGGGAAAATCTCAAAGTTAGTTTGAGGTCAAAAAGACTATTGAGAATTTTAAGAAAATGTCAAAAGGTTTGAACATTCCACTAAATAGGATAATAGATAATTATGAAATAACTCTAGTGAAAGTGACAGATGTTGAGGTAAATACAGGTTATATAGTTGTGAACAAAAACTCTCAATATTGTGAAGACTGGGGTTTTCTTAAGTAATCAAAGACCTGATAAAGACAGTGTAAAGCAGAGTTAGTAATTTGGGGAAGAAAATCTTTCCTGTCCAAAGGTTGGGAAAAAAAACAAAACCCCACAAACAACCTTTGCAATTTCTTATTAGGAGCAGAACAATCATCTAAGAAAACTTTGTCCTTTTAACAGAGAGAAAACCAAATTCTGATTTTGTATCTGTATTTTTGATATTAAAACTCATTTTTTAAAAAAACTTTGTCTATATTCCAATTTTAGCCAGCTTCACCACACTTAAATTCGTTTCCCAAGATTCCTTTTCCACAAACTTTTTACAACTTTTTTCTATCCATTCAGATTTTGTCCTGGGTTTTCTCCTTTAATTCTGGAAAACTTAGCCAGTCATTTTACTTTCCTTACCTACTTTCCATATGCAGGTTTTCCTTTTATCTTTGTTGTTTTTTTTTTTTTTCTTAGAGAGTGTGGGGGGGGAGGGATAGGGAGGGAGGGAGGGAGAATCTTAAGCAGGCTGCACACACGGGGCAGGGCTCGATCTCACAACCCTGAGATCATGACCTGAGCAGAAATTGAGAATCTGATGCTTAACTGAGCCACCCAGGCACTCCCACCCTTATTATTTCTGAGTAGGTTTCATTATATGCATTGATTAGAATTTGTAACCTTTAGGATCCTTCATTCCTAACGAAAATGAAGAAGTAAGCAATTGTGGACTGTTAAGCTAGCATTCTGCAGATTGGCAAATTTATAGGTAACATTTTCAGTTTCTAAAAGCATATTCTTCCTCTCGGTAAATTTTGCAACGCAGCACAAAACGTGTTTTCTGATAGACCCGAATGTCTTTATCTCTTCTTTATTATAAAAGGAAGGCAAAAGTGGTAAACCTTTGTTCATAAATAAATCTTTAAAAAAAAATACTGAAACACTAATTAGAGAGCGGGGGGTGGGGCAGAGGGGGAAGGAGAGAGAATCTCAAGCAGATTCCTGGCTGAGTGTGGAGCCCCATTTGGGGCTTGATTCCACGACTCTGAGATCATGACCTGAGCTGAAACCAAAAGTCAGATGCTCAACCGAATGAGCCACCCAGGCGCCCCAATGTTTCAGTATTTTTATCTTATTTGGAAACTGATCTATAGATAGTCCATGAATATCCATTATTTATCTCAGTATAACTTTAAGGTTTCAAGTTACCAAAAAGATTTTGAAAACTATTTTTAAGTAGACATACCAAAAAGCATAATTATTGTTGAAAACTTCATTTATAAAGTTTTATCTTATTTACATCTATTTAATTCATTTGTCCTTAACAATTGAGACTGGTGAAAATTTCACGATATTAAACTAACCACCGTCTTACCTTTCTTGCTGACCAATTCTGTAACAGAGACAACATGAGCTTATTTGATTTTTAGTAAACTAAGGCAGCATAAAAGTTTTATATGTTCACATTATATTTAATGTTAATAACTCTAAAGACACTTCTGTTTTAATTCAACAAACAAACTAGATTTTATTTACTGAAGATTATCCTAGATCACATGAACTTGAAAAACATTCGGGTTAGTTTCTGTGTTTCTGAGGATATACTTGATTTATATAATACTTGTGTTTAAGCCAAATAGGGCTCCTTACAAATTAATTTTGGCATCACCTGGAGCTAAAAAAGAAATCACACATTTATAAGGTATATACATTGACATACCTAAACCTACAGACAACAGAGGGCTTGTAGCTTTTAAGATTTCAGCTGTTAAGATAGTTTTAATTTAAGTGCAAAACTCACTAGTTTATGAAAGAACAGCTGGATACAAATTTTGTTTTAGGCAGAATAGAATAAGGTTACCTGCTCAGATGGCTTAAACTTTTCACTAATATTTGTGAAGAATTTAAAGATCTTTTTTCCTGGTAAGAATTACACAGAGCATGGTGATGGGTATTGAGGAGGGCACGTTCTGCATGGAGCACTGGGTGTTATGCACAAACAATGAATCATGGAACACTATATCTAAAACTAATGATGTAATGTATGGGGATTAACATAACAATAAAAAAAATTAAAAAAAAAAAAAAAAAAGAATTACACAGAGCAGACCAGTTAGAACTCTTCCATCTCAGAAGGCACAGAGAACACAAGTTCCACCAAGGAGGACTTTTGTTCTCAAAGCCTTCTGAGATGAACAGGGGAGGTTTGGGGGTTCGTAAAGATGGCAGGAAGAGCTTTAGATTGTTTTAGAGCCGCATTTCTATTATTGTGAAGACTCAATTTGTAAGACAGGCACAGTTTTTATTTATTTACTTATAAAAGTTTGTTTTGGGTAATCTCTACACCCATTGTGGGGCTTGAACCCATGACCCTGAGATCAAGAGTCGCTCATTGCTCTGACTGAGCCAGCTGGGCACCCCAAGTACAGTTGTTTTTATTCTTCAAAGAATTGGGTTGCAACCTGAATGATATCAAGAGGCTGACCCAGCCATCCAACTACATAATCTTCAGTTTACTTCTTTTCTATCAGGGAGATGATCTTCTTCAACTAAGATGGAAATCAAAAGATTCCTACATTCTAGATTTAGAGCTGTGTGTCTTTGGAATGTTTTAGTAAATCCTCCCACAAAGACTTCAGAATGTTCTTCTTTCCTTTGGGACACACAGGAATTTTTTTTAGGCCTTCTTCCCAAAGCTAAAAGGACACTATCAGGCTCTGAATATCAGGCTTCCAGTTTGGCCAACTTCTGGCCATTTAGCTAACTTAAAAAAAAAAAAGTTTGTTGGGTTTCAGCTGAGACAAACGGTAAATATTCCTGTCAGTATTGAGCAACCCGTGGACACAAGAGGTGTCCCCAAAAAGGTGCAAAAGATACTACCATCTGATGATCCAGAACCACCCCTCAAGATAGCCAAAAGAAAGAGACAATTCCCCCGAGAGCTGGCAAAAGTTGTTTGAACCCTAGCCACAAAGGGAGAGTGCAGCCCACAGTTCTATCTGGCCATATTTTGGGGTCCCCACCCTGACGGTTGACAAGCCAAGTTCTGTGGACATTTTGTGTCTGTGGACACAAAATGAGACAAACAATGAAGCAATATAACTGCACAGGAGAGAGTTCTAATTCAAAGATCTAATTCTTAACAAATGCTTTTTGCCTGCCAATCTGAGTATGCAAAGGAAGAGACAAGGTCACATTTTTGCTTCCTCTCTTGACTGGGCACCACAGAGATATGGAAGAGCTGACTGTGGTTAAGAAAGAATTCTCACAGTTTGCTGGCTCCTGCCAATTTTCCCAGGATCCCATCTACAAGTTCCAGAGTGGGTGGGGTGTCCCAGCAGGTCTCTTCCTGGTCCCCAGAAACCATAGGGGAGGAAAAATAATTTTCCCTCTACTTTTAATGGGGAGGGCTTGGCTGGGACCCATTTTTCTCTAGGCATCTCATAAATGGATAAGCGTATCTAGGTTAAAAGTTGTCTACTGTAGGGGCACCTGGGTGGCTCAGTTGGTTAAGCGTCTGCCTTCAGCTCATGATCTCAGGATCCTGGGATGGAGCCCCACATTGGGCTCTCTGCTCAGCGGGGAGCCTGCTTCGCCCTCTCCCTCTGCCTGCCGCTTTGCCTGCTTGTGCTCACTCTCTCTGTGAAATAAATAAAATCTTAAAAAAAAAAAAATTGTCCACTGTAGCCACTGTACTCAAGATTATCCTTGGTAAGGTAAACCTGCTTGTTCAGCCTTACAATAAATTTGAAATCTGAGGCCTCACACTGGACCCAGTCCAGCTAGGTTAGACCTAGTCTGACCCCAGACGCAGTCAGGTTTCCACCTTGGCCCCAATCCAGTTTTCAGGTTGGACCCAGTTAAATCTGGATTCATTCTGGTTTTTAAGTCAGACCCAGTCTAGGAAAATAATGCTCAAATAAAGTTTGAAAGCTCATAATGCAAAAGCTGCAAGACTGGATCTAAGAAGGACGGACCCACCACCTCCAGTGGCAAGAGGAACGCAGCAAGCTCTAGGGGCTCAGTGGGCACCTACGCCTGGTGGCTCCCTGGTCCTGCGGGCGGTCGGATGTCTCCTTCAGATCCCAGATCAGACACTAGAACCTTTACAAACGGAGGCATGTTACAAATTGTAAGTTCATTTGAGCTATCAAAATTATGGAGAGAGTATTAATCTGGAAAAGGTAAAGTTCCACACCAACAGCTTCTTCTAGGATCTTAGTACTTAAAAACGTCACCTGGATTCTTGTTAGGAGTGCTGGATCGGAATCTGCCCTTTGACAAGATTCCAGGTGACTGAGATGTACATGAACATTTGAAAGGCAGTATTCTGAATGACCAACCTTGTGCTAGCACTATTTAAAAGCCAAAACAACAAAATACCCCAGAAAAAATCTCAGAATGGCCATCCAAGACAAGTCTGGTGGCAGCACATACGTGCACCACATGCACTGTCTTTCCTCTGTGGGAGCCACTGAGAACTTTCTCGTGGGCTGGGGGGACCCGCTGTGAGGGTGCACTCCCACTGTGGCAGGCCAGAAGTTAAATGGCAGGGGGTGGTCCCCGGGGAGCTGAGACTCCCCTCGAGCGGCTGTCCCGCTTGCTCTCCTGTCAGTGACTGCCTAGGCAACTTTCCCTATAAAACTTCCTCTCCTCCACTATTTTTGTTCCCAAACTTCTGTGTCGTCTGAGTGCTGGCCTGCTGGTGAGCTCCAGGCTAGGACAGCTCATGGGGACTGGACCAGGCCGAGGGACACCCATGCTCACAGCTTCCTCCTGGAACATCTACAAACACTACCCAAGTGATGCCTCGGCTCCGGTTAGTAACAACTGTGGGTATCATTAACGCTAAATACAGTTGGGCAGGGTGAAAGTTATAGGATGAAATTTCTCACTACAAACCCCAAGTATCAAATCTGCCAAATTTCTTTCGGCAGAACTTAAGTAAGACTTGGTGGAAATTAACCTACAACGGCAGTGTCATATGCTGCCTGGAGTGAAATCTGATCCCTTGCTGTCAAATTTTCTAGGGAAAGAATCCACCCTGCTCTTGACATTCTCCACCTTGCACGAGGAGGCCTGAAGACAGAACCACAAAGTCTTGCTTACATTTATTTCCAGACTCAACTTCTTTTCCTCTGGTTTGAGTCAGGAGATTGATTGTAGGGAGGCCGTTTGCTTGGTTTCGAGTTGCTGGGAGTTTCCTTCTTTTCCGCCCATCACTCATCCCTTCGGTCTCCTGGAGTCTCGCACGGAAACATGACCATACAAGGAAATCATTGCGTGTGTCCCGGAGCCTGAGGCGCTTTTTCCTATAGACGGTCAGTTTCAAACCCTGCCGCCCCCGCTCCCAGCTCCCACCCTCCTTGAGCTGCGTCTGTGAAGAAGCATTGCTCCCCGATGCTCCCCAAATACGCCATGCCTGGTGTTTCAGGCATCCATGTTCCCGTGACGCTGCAGCAGGCGGATTTTCCACCTGCTTCCTTTAGCATATTCAGCTTCCAGCCTGCCAGGAAACAGACTCGCCCAACACAAAGTGGGGCCCGGACCAAAGAGGTAGGAAAAGAATCAGTAACACACTGTGCACCCGACCTCCTGCCCCGCAAACTAAGTATCAGGAAGCCAACAGCCTGGATGGCTCTGAGGGCATCTGCATGGTAGTCAGGAAGTCAGCACTTGCCAATTCAGCTAGAGAGTTCCAGAAAAACTAGTGGTCTGGCATTACAGAAATACCTCCAAGACTTAAAGACAAAGATCACAGCCAAAAGGTGGCCCCCAAGCCATTCCACTAAGCAAATGAGAGGTCTGGTGGCCTGGGGGCTGGGTAAAGGGACACTCTGAACACTCACAAAAGCTCCCAAAGAGATTTCTCCCAGACAAGGGGAGGAGCAGCTGAGATCCTTTAGAGCAGCACGACTCAGAGCCAGGCAGGCTGCTGAGGGAGGGTCAGGCCCTGGGGTGGGAGGCGGCGGAGGGCAGGGGAAATGCCCCACCGTGATCGCTTGGGGAATAAGCTCTAGCTTTTGGAAAAGACCGTTTGCCTCTTCACCTTTGTCTACCTCACTCAAAAGTTCC